>NW_008611533.1:0-19104 GCF_000691845.1 Merops nubicus | reverse complement strand
AGACAGGATTTTTCCGAAGACACAATTCAAGAGGCTGAAGGAGGTAAAGGGAAGTGTTCAGTGCTGAAGAATGCTGGTATGTGTCAGACATTGCATACCTACGTATAAACTCTCTTTTCTCTCCCTCTTCCTCGTTCCCAAAGCCTGAAAACATAATGTTGTTGGACAGGAATGTACCAAAGCCTCGAATCAAGATTATTGACTTTGGTTTAGCACACAAAATTGACTTTGGAAATGAATTTAAAAATATCTTCGGAACGCCAGAGTTTGTTGGTGAGAAAACTGTTGTTTCTTCAAACTATTCTTTCTCAGTCTGTGAAGCAGTATATGTGCATAGCTTGGTTTGACTGAGTTACAGATGATGTAATTTATATGCAATTCATGACTTCTTGAAATTTAAATACAAAACTTGTAGCATTCAGTTCCAACTTAGACTTGCGTTATAGCTTATTATCTCTGACAAATATAGGCTCAGAGTGACATAGACCTGTTCTTTGACTAGGTACTGATCTTCCTGCTTTCTTCTTTAGCTCCTGAAATAGTAAATTATGAGCCTCTTGGTCTTGAAGCAGATATGTGGTAAGTTATTGGAACATACTTAAAGTAAATCTCTTATGATTACTCTGATGTTCTAACCTTTTGGTTTTTTTCTCTCCTCTCTCTCTCCCTCCATCTGTTTCTCTTGCTGTCCCTCATTTATTTTTTTTTTTTTTTTCTTCTTCACTCCAGGAGCATTGGTGTGATAACTTTTATTCTGTAAGTACCAAAATCTATGGGTGATTCTTGCAGCTGGTGTTTTTATAATTCTTATTCTATCCTGTGGGTTTTTGCTACTGTCCAAACAAGTCAAACCCTTTTGATTGCAAATGATGATTCAAGTTGAATGATCAAAAAGCAGTAGTATAATTATTGGAAGAGTGACCATTAGTCAGCACTGAGCTAGGAGAATCTGTAAGTGATTTTCCAGAGTGGCTGTATCTTAATCAATATACTCTGAAATCACAGCAAAGCTTTTTGTCCTGCTAGATCACATCTTCCTGAAAGTACATTTGCAGTCTTAAAGCACAAAAGAAAAATGCTCACTTGCTGCTGTTACTTGATCTCAGAGGGTTGAAACAACAATGTTACAACATGTAATGAGAGAAATTTTCTGTCTTTTTTGCAGTCTAAGTGGTGCATCACCATTTCTTGGAGAAACCAAACAGGAAACTTTAGCAAATGTGTCTGCTGTGAATTATGAATTTGAAGAAGAGTTCTTCAGTAATACCAGTGCCCTAGCTAAAGATTTTATACAAAGACTTTTAGTCAAGGATCCAAAGTGAGTTCTTTCTCCTGTGTATGCGCTGTTGCAGTCTGTCTCTAGTATTTCAAATTACATTATATTTTGATATGTTAGTTTAATAATCATATAGCACTATCTATTTTTTACGGTCTGAAACAGTTCTATCTTTTATTCTATTAAAGGAAGAGAATGACTATTCAAGATAGTTTGCTGCATCCTTGGATCAAGGTTAGCACGTAATTAATTCTGTTGTCCTGTTCTTAATCATTCTTCACTTTCACTTTTCAAGTTCCTTAACAAGGAAAATCAGCATAATCTTTTACTATAACTTACCTTTTTGGAAAGCTGTCTGTATGAAAACTAATATGTGCAGAATGTGGACTTGATTAACATACCCTCCGATGTAAATTAGAAATAGGAAAGTAGCCCACTACTGAGATTAAAATCATGCTTAGGCAGAGAAGCTGATCTTCAGCGAGCATTGCTCTTACGAAGATACATTCTCAGAATCCAGTCCAATTTCCTTTCACATTTTTCATCTTCTAATCTCATTATTTAGGTGGGAGGAAAAAAAGGGTCATCTCTATTCTGTCCTTCCTCTTTAGACTGAAGAAAGCAATTGATACAAGGTAGTGGTCCATTACTTCTTTCAGTGTTCCACAGAAGCTGGTTTGGGTTGAGCTGTTGTGGTGTTACTAGGTTGAGAGGGACAAAATGGGGTCTATCATTCTTCTTAATGTGTGTATTAATAACTACCACTTAATTAAGTCCATATCATGTTCTGATTGTGAGTAGTAAACCCCTTCAGTGCCATTGATTTCCTACTACTTGAAAACATACAATGGGTATTTGACTGCCTTCCACTTCCCAGAGAATTTAGTTAGAAGAAATAGTTAGGATTAGTTGGCACAGCTGCTCCAGTTCAGAGTTCAGCATCCTAGGGCAGACATTTCCACAGCAATACACCAAACTACAGATTTGACTGGGCCTTGCTGACCTTTTGGTGGGGTAAACAGTTGAAACATGCTGAAGATGCTGAAATAATCTTTAAACTACCAAAGCAAGAATTGTCCGAATTTGTGTCTCAGGACCAAGATCTCCACTCCTGCAACAGGACATGTTGTTTTTTACCCTGTTATGATCCTAACTTTCTGGCCATTCTCCCATCACCACAATGATCATAACCTTTTTTTCACTCTTCCTATCACTACTTTTACCTGCATTTCTCTGTAAATCACTCAAGTGTGGGTTGTATAATGCAAGATTTTATATATTCCACTGGTAACTGGTGCTTAGTATTAGCTTATGAGAAAGTTCAAGGGGTGCAGCCTTAGAGCTTGCTGTGTAGGTAGACGGGATATGATTTTTTGGGGTCCCAGCAGCATCCAGCTGATTACAGTTGGGACTGGAACCAAATTTGACTGCATTTAAAATCAGACAGGAGATCTTCGCAGAAGACAAGATTTATCTAGATGATACCCAGTGCCTCCATCACAAAGGGAGGCGAAGGCTAAATCTGAATGTTCTGTTGGCTGTTGGCTTTTTACGTTTAAAATGTCAAATTTTTGTATGGCATGAAATACTCTTAGGTCTGAATTTCCTTTAGGCCATTTTCTCAAGAAATTCCACCTGCATGTCACACAAGACTGTGAATTTTAAAATTATGTGCTTACAATTTCTTTATTATTACGGTATGATTTCAGTATTATTATAATATAAGTGGAAGTCATCAGTAAAGGACAGAGTCTTACATACAGGAAAGTACTTTATGAATAAAGTTCTGGTTGTAATTGTGTGATATTTTAGAAGAGCTTCATTTTCCTTTTATGCATAGCCTAAAGACACCCAGCAAGCACTCAGCAGAAAAGCATCTGCTGTGAATATGGAGAAATTCAAGAAGTTCGCAGCACGACGCAAATGGAAAGTAAGTCGTTCAGTAAATCTTTAACAACATTGGCAACATACAAGTACAGTAGTGTTACCTGCTCTAGAGAAACATCAATGCCTTTATGAGTGGAGAAGAAAGAAGAGGAAACCCATTCCTCTGTCATTTGGTATAAATTACATGCTTGAATATGGTGGTATGGAAGAAGACTTCTCTGTTAATGATCTGCATAAAAATGCTTGTATGTAGATTATTTGTTTTCTGCATCTAGCTGTATGCTTTCATCACCTGTCTTGAAGAATCATCTGTTGTCAGAGAAGAGGCACTTCTAAGTGTAGGTAGATGTTCTTCTGGTCATGATCCCAGTAAATCAAACGTCCCTTAAGCAGGCCTTGCAGAATTAGTTATTACAGTAGTTATGCCAACACTCAACAGAGGAAGGAAAAACTAGGCTCTTTTTGTCCTGGTTTTGGTTGGGATATTTTTTTCTTCATAGAAACTGGAAAAATGCTGTGGTTTGGATTCAGTATGGGATTTGGTATGAGAAGAATGTTGATAACATACTGATGTTTTTTAGCTGTTGCTAAGAAATCAAGGACTGCTTAACTTCCCATGCCTTGCTAGTGTGCAGGTGCACGAGAAGCTGGGAAGGAGCATAGCCAGAGCAGCAAACCCAAAAGGAGCATAGCCAGAGCAGCAAACCCAAACTGGCCAGTGGGATATTCTGTATCGTACATCATTATGCTCAGTGTATAGATGAGGGTTGGACAGGAGACTGGGGCTCTCTCTTCCAGGATTGCAGTTTGGGGATTTTCTCCTGTGGGATCACCAGCTGGGAGTGAGCTGGGCCTCGGCTGGCAGCTGGTGAGCAGTTGCATTGTGCATCACTCCTTTGTATATTCTACTGTAACTATTATTATCATCATATATTTATTTTACTCTATTTCAGTTTTTTTTCTCAACCTAGGAATCCCTTACCTCTACCCCTCCAGTTCTTCTCCCCATCCTCCAGAGTAGGGGAGGGTGATCCAGCAGCTGCATGATGTAGGCTGCTGGACAGGTTCAAACCACAACACTTTTTGCAAAGGAGTTTGGGTCTGAGACTGCCAAACTGTTTAGAAGGTTCGCATCATTTAATCTTTCCAGAAGATGGGACAAAGTATGTGCTGAAACCTTTGATCTGTGCAAGGAGCAATTAATCAAGACAGTTATACCTCCTTCTTCAATGTACACATTGGGGAATTCACACTGCTACTAGGAAAGGACAGGAATGTTGCATCTGAAATCTGTTTATCTTGAGGACAGATGGAACATGAGGCAACAGACGTTGCTGCTATTTCAAAAGGAGTTTTATTCGTTGTCACAGAGGCCAAGAAATAGGATGATACTGCTAAGCTATGGACCTAAGGCACAAAATATCCCACTGTGCAGCCTACTTCTTTTGCCACAGCTTAGGGTCTGTGATAGGTGAACATATATGGTATTTATACAATTTAAGTGCTAGCCCGCTGCCCTAGAATGAGATGGTGAGCGTAGGAATATCTTTAACTGTTTTGTAATATGGCATTTAAAGGAAGGCTGTCATCTTAATTTACACTCCATTTCAGTACATACTTTAAAATAAGTACATTTAAATGTTTTCAATGTGAACAAGAGGATGTAATATAAATTTGTTTTGTGTTGTATTAGAACAGCTTGGTGAAATACTAGCAATCGAAAACTATTATGTAGCTTTGCTCAATAAATATGTATAGCCTATTTGGATTATAAACGTCAAAAGAAATTGAAGGTTCAAATACAGTATAAAAAGGAGATTGCAAGTGCTGAAGTAAAATTCCAGTTTGTTTTGCTAATACAACATTATTCCTTTAAAATCTCTGCAATAGTGTCATCATAAGTATTCTGTTTTCATTTTTCTTACATATAGCTTTTTTCTTCTTATTTTTAAAAAGCAATCAGTGCGCTTAATATCCTTGTGCCAAAGATTATCAAGATCTTTCTTGTCCAGAAGCAATATGAGTGTTGCTAGGAGTGATGATACTCTGGTAAGTGTGTACTTATATGCTTAGAATGCTTTACTACATCTGAAACCAGAAATATTAGGTTATTGAAAATGTAAATAATCTCTTATGTGGGAAGAAATTATGTAAGAAGAAGATTTTAAGCCTACAGAGGTCAGTTATCCATAGTCTGATCTTCTGCATGACACAAACCTTGTAAATTTAATTTATTAATTACCACAGTGAGGCAGATAGCTAGTGCATAAACTCATCTATCTTAGTTTTGAAGTTTGATTCAGGAGGACTCTTTGTACTGTAGCAATTATAATGTGAAAACATTGCATCTGAATATTTCATGGCACTGTAAAGTAAAATCATGCTGCATTTCTTTATGGAATATTCAAACTCATTGAGACCCTCTTGTATCCAGTGAATGCTAGACAGCAGTACCACAGCAAGCAGTTATTTGAGGAGGAGATTTCAAAGTTGGCCAGTATTCAGTTTGTGGTATTACATATGTCTACTGGATTTAAGTAGTCAGGAGCAATTGTTGTATGGTTTGTGTTTAAAAATACTTGTAAATCCAAAAGCATTCTTAGTTATCTTGCTCTCCAAGTTTTAATATACATTTCACAAATTCCCATGATCAGCAAAGTATGTATGTTAGTATGTTTAGAGCTGTGTAACCTCATCTTTTCTATGAATTAGTAGGATCAAACTTCAAAAATTCTGCAAAGCCCTTTTTTATCCATATTATCTTCTCTGTGTCCATCCTGTGCAACTCTGTGCTCTTGTTTCTACTTTTTCTCCTCTTACCTTTCTGCTTCCATGCTCTTTGTTCTCTTGGTCTTGCCCTCCTTTCCCTTCCTCCCCTCCCTCAGCTATCAGTATGGATCAGCAGAAAGAATTGTAGCTTAATGTTAGTGTTCAAAAAAATTTGAAACCTCAGAAGAGAGGAGGTAAGAGTGGTCCATATGTTTGGCGTACTGAGTTTCAGTTCTTTGACATTTTAGTGCATGGGATAAAAATAAAGTTATACCTACAGAGGTAATTTAGGCTCATTACTTATGTTCTAGTTTTTTTAACTGGTCCATCTGAATAGATGAAAGCTTGATCCAAAGTACTTGTTCTGTGTGATACTCCTGGATGGCATGAAACTTGAAACTCCAGTTTGTGAATTTGTGTACCTCTGGGTTTTTTTAATGTTCACATATATGCATGGGATTAGTTTCATTTCATGCAAGTATTGCATCTATTGAAAGCCCTAGGAGGAAGAAAAAAAATACACGTAATAAAAGAAACCTCTTTGGAATCTCAGTGTGTTTGTGTGTCAAGAAGTGGGAAGCATATTGTACTGGAAGAGGTGCTTGGGGGGTTTGGTGGGGGTTTTCAAATAACACGTGTACATGTTAACCATACGCTGCACAAAGGATTAAAACTTGCAGCTAAAGCACTTTAAAAGACTTTGAAAATTTTACTTTTTCTTAGTTGTCTTGGCAGCTGTTGAGGTAGGGATTTTTTTCCTTGAACCTAACAATTTTTCTTCTTTCTCATTTAATTACAAGGATGAGGAAGATTCTTTTGTGATGAAAGCTGTTATTCATGCCATCAATGATGACAACGTTCCTGGATTACAGCACCTTCTGGGATCTCTGACAAATTACGATGTCAATCAACCCAACAAGGTACTGTGGGTCTGTGTTGAGGTGCGTGGGGGATTAGCTATCACTCTGTTGAATAGAGAACGTGGTAGTAAAGTAGAAATTTAACACCTGAAATGAAAAGGAAAAGACAAGTGGATGGGAAATAATTGCCTTTCTTTAGAAGATGTTTTAATGTGTTCTGTGTTCAGTCTTCTCAAACTGCCTGAAAATGGAGTCCAAAATGTTGTTTTGGTTTGTTTTGTTGTTGTTTTTTTTTTTGCCTAGACCTTTGAGAAAGTATTAATCAAATCTATTGTCAAAAGCTGTCATCTATCTGCTATCAAGCTTTGCTTCTGTTTGCAGCAGTTGTTTCTTGCAGCAGATGAAGGCAGAATATGTAGGGATAAACAGACTGCCAAAACCAACTTTGCAAAGCACTGTTAGAGAGGAAATCCCGTATTGCAGAAACGAGTTATGTGTAAACATAAAGTTACATGGTGTCACTCATTTTTCAGAAATGAAATTACTTGCCTACTACAGTGTTGCAGTGCAGTGCTGCTGTGCTAATGGCAGTGTTGGAACTCAGACCAAGAGACCAAGGTTCTGTTGCTGGCTCTGCTCTTTAACCTTTGATAGTCATCTCTGCTCCAATTTTCACATTTTTGAATGGTTATACTGACCTTCATTATAAAGTACTTGGAGAAACATTCATGAAGAGCACTGTAAAAGTAGAGCATCTGTTATTTTACTGTGATGAGGGCCTGAACCTTTCAAGAAATCACTGTTATTTTTTTGGGCTAATGGCACAATTCCATTTAACTTTCCTATATGTTGCTGGTGGCTTGTGTCTTTTAGGTAGCGTGGCAAACACCCCAACTAATCTGGCTTAAAATGTAGTTAGAAGTTTCAAGAGGAAACATCCTGCCAAACTGAGCTGAGGGCTTAACGTTAATATTCGTGACTTGCAAGGCATGGCTTTAATGTGTGGTGTATCACTTGGTAAATGTGAATTCATCCCAAAAATATGGAAAATTGCCATGCAATAAATGTTTCTGGACAAAGGGACAAATTGTTTTGTATACAGTAATCCCTGAAGACTTAATGTGAAATTGGAAATCCAGAGATGCCAGTCAATGCCTGCCTTCTATTCCACCTCTTTTCTTAATCCTTCAAAAATTAAATGTATCATTCTTGCTTGTATTTCATTGTTAGCATGGAACACCTCCACTGCTGATTGCTGCTGGCTGTGGAAACATTCAGATGCTTCAGCTGCTTCTAAAGCATGGATCCCGTATTGATGTTCAAGATAAGGTCAGGGTTCTGCTTTGTCAGTGTTCTGTATTAGTTTTTCAGTACATTTAGCAGAGGACAAGCAGTTCAGATTGAGTTATATTGGAAATGAAAAAATCTGGGCTGTAGAGCCTGTCTGCAGTCTTCCGCAGCAAAAAGATAAAAGCAGATCTTTAATAATGCCATTTATTGCTAGTGCATATCCTCTGATTTTGATCACTTTGTTAGCTGAAGTAATTTGAATGATACTAATCTTAAAATGTAGTTCAGGCTTACAAAATTGCCTCAATTAGTTCAAATTAGTGATTGCCCTAAAACAGTGGTGAATTTTAATTAATATGGAATGATAAATGCACATTTTAGTGTTGGGGAATATCGCAACTAAAACTTGTATGTGATGGAGGCTGTGCTTTGCAACAGTGTTTTTTTCAAAAATATATTGTAACGATCTGGGGTTCATTTAAAGCAAACTTGAAGCACTCTATGCTTCTCTGTCTAATACATAGTAAAGTAAGCTGCAGAAAGATTTTTATGTCATGACCATTCTTTCCAAAAATCTCCCTTACAAAGCGGGAAGAGGATTATCCTTGCAAACAGTTGGTCATCCTGTTAATCATCTTTGCATAGAGGGGGTTTTGTTGACATTGTTGGTATGTGGGGCAGTTGAGCCAATTTAAAGTTTGGGTTTTTTTTAAAAAGCAAATATGTTCATATAAGCCTGAGCAGTTATTCAGTATATCTGTGTACATCTAAATGCACGTTTACCTCAGCTGAAAAGCTAGAGTTAGGATTCTAAATTGATCAATAACATCAGTAATCCAATATTTTTGACAGGCTGGATCTAATGCTATCTATTGGGCTTCTCGACATGGTCATGTGGGAACACTGAAATTTCTCAATGATAATAAATGTCCTTTGGATGTTAAGGATAAGGTAAGGGGAAAAAAATCTTTTTCCTGCAGAGAGCCTGTTTTTTTTCCATATAACTTTACTTTAGCGAAGAGGGATTTCTTTCCATTAGAATGATATTTCAGCTGTGCTATAATTCCAAGAACATTACTAGCTTTTTAGTATGGTTTTATGAGCTGACATATAGGGCCGTGATAACACAGATTTAAAGTAGCTGGCTGTACTTATTATTGTCCTGACAAATGTTAACCAAGCATGTGTGTGAAATGTGATGAGTACATGGTGGTTAGGTGGAGAAGTACAAATCTAAATTAATTTTTGCTTGAATAATAAATTTCTCATTGGAACTCAGGGTAAAATCGTGATTCTGTCTTTCATTCCTCTTGATTGAAAATCACTTTTGTCTTGACAAGTAAATTTGACTGTTATTGAATATAATGAAGCCTAACAATTCATAGCTGATGAGCACTTACCTTGTCTCCGGCAGTGTTACTTGAGCAGCATTTACCCTAGGAGCTAGTTGCTGTTAAAATCTCATACCGTAGCAATGTTTTTATACTAGCCAAAGCTCCAGTATGGAGGCAATTATTACTCGTGAAACACTCTTTGCTTTGTTGAGGGAACTAGTGCAAGGCAAGGGACTCTAAGAAAATTAGTGTTCAAATCCTAGTTTGGCTACTACAAAGGAGGATACTCTCGTAATAAAAATACCGTTTCTTTTTTAATATAAAATTGCAGCGAAGGGTTGCAAATAATAACAAGTAATGACCAAAATATGCCAGGATATACCCAGGTGTCAGGCTAGCTCCTTGTGTTTGTATATACAGGACAGAGAGGGGGCACGTGGAAATAGTTTGGATAGAAGTAGAACATTTGTTTCAGTACCAGTTGCTCCCTCATATTGCGTTAGAAATCCCATTGTGGCTGTGACCTGGAACAAACAAAGTAAGAAAATAAGTTCTGACAAAGGAAGAGGTTTGAAGAAATGACCTGGTGTCTCTGCCCTGTGCAGCTGCCGTTTGCTGGCTACAGCAGTGCCACTGGGCTAGGGGAGGGAGGGATACCCATGCAGCACACAGACGTTCAAGGAGTACACACTGGGTTATTTCTAGGGGTCACAAGTGAAGTTACACTGGTGTGTTCTTCTGTAATTACAGTCTGGGGAGACCGCTCTTGATGTGGCGTCTCGGTACGGGCATGTGGAAGTGGTGCAGTTTCTCTGTAGTGTTGGATCGAATCCAGACTTTCAAGACAAGGTGAGTCGTGGACACTTGTCTCTTTTACTTCAACAAACCAGGCTTTAGAAGGAGTGGTCAGCTTTGTTGTCTTGCCTTGCAGCCTCTGTCATGTTTGCGTTTGAATAAAGTAACAGAATTACAAAGGTTTCCGTATCTCTTAATAGACAAGGAATATGCAAAAAAAAGTATGCATGAACCAAATACTGTTACAAAACACAGATTCACTTCAAAATGAAAGCTTAAAGATAGAGAAACTCAACATCACAAAAGTAAAGGTGGTGATGTGTGCTCTCTGATTTTAGCTAAAACTTTTTATTAGCTTTTGCCTTGACTTCAGCTTGGTTTTTGCTGTCATGGGACTTTTCTGAAGTGTCAAGCACTCATTTTTGAAAATGAGAGGAGTGCTCAGGAGGGCTTCTTTAAGAGCTCTAAACTCTTACAAGAAAATAGGAAAGAAAAAGCTTAATAGGAAAAAAATATTGAGTTGACCCAAATATAACTCTGTATGGGAGTTCCACAAGCCTCACCAAGTGCTGCATCCTCTAGGACTAACTTTACCTTGTTTAAGCAGTAGCACATCAAGGGACCACAGGACGTGCTGTTCAACAATTTTTTTCCTCAGATTTTTACAGAAACCTTGATTATTGTCCAAGTTCTCTACTATTAGCAGCATTGATTGTCTCCTCATTGATATTTACCAGATACAAAAAGGATATCCCATTTCTTAGGAATTTGATAAAATTACTTTTTTGGTGGGTTCTAATCCTCCCTGCTTTTCAGTGGGCTAATTTCAATAGCGTATTTTGTAAAACATTGGAGTTTCTTAGTAGTATTCCACATGACTTATGACTGGATTAGTCCCTTGGTATGCAGATGTAGTAGTTGCTTATGAGTAAGGATCAGTTTTCAAGTGAGAGAACCAGGATAGTTAGGCGAAGGAGCATGGAAACATCTAGATGAAGATTGCTGGCATTCAAGGTGTTGTCAGTAGATAGTTTTGTGGTGAGAAATACGGACACACAGAATCCAGGTGATGATGCAAATACGGCATGCTACCACAATCACTCCATGTGTCAGCAGGAGTTGTTCTTGGTTTGAGAATCTCAACATTAGAAATTACAGCATCTGTTTATAGGGCTTATTGAGTAGACTGTGTTTTTTTTCTTTTGTGTCATCTTCCTCTCATTCTAAGTTAAGGTGGGGAGTTGTTTCTCCTGGCATTTGGTTCAGCTCTGTTGGTATTTTTTTTGCTGTTTGTTTCCATGTTGATAGGAAGAGGAAACCCCACTGCATTGTGCTGCTTGGCACGGCTACTATGCTGTCACCAAAGCGCTCTGTGAAGCTGGTTGCAACGTGAACATTAAAAACAAAGAAGGGGAGACTCCACTCCTGACAGCATCTGCTAGGGGTTACCACGATATTGTGGAGTGCTTGGCAGAACACAGGGCTGATCTTCATGCAGTAGACAAGGTTAGTTTGAGTTGCTTTTGGTTAGGAATGACATCTGGAACTCTCAGGTGTCACAGAGACATCTCTCTGAATTGCTTCATTTGATTCCAGCAAGCCAGCATTGTTTCCATGACGTGGGTTTTCTGAGCAGTTCACATGGAGACTACTGATGACTGCAATAGTCTTTAAAGTCACCCACTGATTATTTTTCCACAATTGGGTTTTTACTGATTCATTTTCACTTTACCAATTATCACCTTATGAGCAATACTCTATAAAACATGGCAGGAACATTGGGTTCTTTAATTGGCAGCAAACTATTAACTTAAGAGGAAAAGATGGATTTACTCTTTGCCTTTGATTCCTGTGGGTTGATAAATCACCCCTATTTCCAATAAGCTAAATTCCGACTACTTAAAAATGTAGCTGTTTAATTTGCAATTGTTTTATTTCTCTTACCCTGTTGTAATCCCAACAAACAAATTTTGCATTTCATTGCTTCTACTTCTGGTATGCTTGTTGGGGGTAGTTATTAAAGCAAGTGCAGAAAAATACATTTGCTTCTCAACAAATTAAATTGCTTTTTTTTCCAGTCACATTGCCTCTTTAAGTTGTTGCACAGAGAAAGCTAGTTTTGTCTCTGAAGTTACTGATCACTGAGCAGGCTGCATGACTTCTGCATCACTAACTTCTGTCAGTACACAATATAATGGTTTACAATATTCATCTGGTTGTTACAGTTGGTCACTCGCCCCTAATGACTCCTGGGGAAGTCATTAGCAGAGAATGTGTATTTGCATTTCAGCCATTCCACTGCAAAGCCTGGTGGCTTAACAGAAATTTGCTTTCATCCCATAGCTGTTTTGTCCTGGCAGATACTATGCATCTGCCTGCCTCCACCCTTGAAATAAAAGTAAAAATTGTTGTGATTCTTGAGGCACAGAGATGCACCCAGTTAGGTAAAATGACTGTGACTTCACAAAATGCTTTGATTTTTAGCATTATTAAATCTCACAAACTGTCTTGTGTTTTCAGGATGGTCATATAGCCCTACACCTTGCTGTGAGAAGATGTCAAATAGAAGTAGTTAAAACTCTTATCAGTCAAGGGTGTTTTGTAGATTTCCAAGACAGACATGGCAACACTCCCTTGCACGTGGCCTGCAAAGATGGGAATGTTCCCATTGTGATGGCACTCTGCGAAGCAAGCTGTAATTTGGATGTCACTAATAAGGTAAATGGGATATGAGTGCTGAACTGCTTTGTTTAATAGCTCACCTACTGCATTAGGTGACCTTTTCCAGTTCTCTTATATGAAAAATGTTTCTCATCTCATAAAGTGTCCAAATGCGAGGCATTAAATGACTTGCCTCACAAATTTACCTACGTTTGTTTTAGTTGAATAGGTGGTTAAAGATCCATGAAGAAAGAGCCCAAGTGAATTATCACAGTGTGTTTTGGCTCTCAACTCTGATGCTGAAGTATATACCAGCCTTCTTCCCCAGCTGCACAGCTTTGCTTTGTACAGATTATATCTAGGTGCTGAAGAGCAGATGAAATGCATTGCTGCTGGCCTTGGTTCGATGTAATTTAATAACATTAATTAATATATACAGAATTGTTATGAATTTTTATGAAAAATCTTCTTTGAATTCTCCCAAATTATATGAAAATATCTCCGCTGTCAGCTAACAAGGGAATTAGCTGCAGATTCTATTCCTGGTTATAAAAATAAGTGTCATATTTGCTAGTTTTTGTTTTTCTGCATTGAGTTGATATATTAAAATAGGTCCTAATTAATCAGTTATCTTAGAGTAGCTTTATTTATCCATTAAACATGGGTACAGAAAATCTCTGAATTAAAATGTTAAACGTAAAATTATTTTTAAAATTTGAAGTCAGCCATCTGAGTAAAGTGCTTTTTGGGAACTTTATTATTGCTCATGGTTTCACAAACACATGACAATTGCAGAAACACTTGGCAAACATTATAACCCTGGAAGTGTTGATTCCAGTGAATATCACTGGATTACTGCCAGATAAAAGTGTGAACTGTCCCTAATTGTTGTAAGCACTTTCCAAAAATAATTATGTTGTTTAATAACCTCCTAAAGTACATTTAATAACTGTCCCTAAACTTTGAGGTACTAGGACCTTGCTTGCTTCTTTTGTTGTGCTAGTGCTGCAGTGTATGGGATAACTGAATGTGATGCTTTAGAGATTTAACCTTCTGGCTTTCTTCCTAGAGAACTTCAAGAGAAGAGTAATCTTTTTCAGGAAACTTCCCTTTGTTTAGTTTGAATATGTTCTAGCCAGCCATTGGACTCTGTTGACAGGCTGTAGGGCTTAGGGCTTGCTATTTAGCTCTGGATGCCTTTCTCTGCCCTGGTTAATTTTTATATAGAAAGTTTAAAAATTACTCATATGAAGCTTTATGTTGCTATCTGGAATTTGTTTGATTCAGATGTCACAGCTTTTTTGTTTTCCTGGAAAAGTACATATTCTTGCAATAGCATTTTGCACTTATTACCAAAGCACTGACCTTCTCTGTATTAGCCAGCTAAAGCAAGTGATGAGGCTTTTGCCTTGAGGGTTGTCCAGTGCAATCACTTTTGATTTTAATAATTAAAATCATCAGCTGCCAAATGAAAAAAAAAAAAACTTAAAATAATGAGCTCCTCAGTCCTGCCTCTGAGCTTAAACCTGATTGACTAGGCAATTATATCCAGATCCACAGCTGAGAACACATTCTAAGGAAGGTGAGTTAATGCAGCACAAGGGTGGATTAGCATCTGGTCTGGTGGAGAATGCTGAGCTGGGATCCCTGGCCTGGCTGCAAGCGTGCTGTGGAAAAAAATAATCAGCCTGCAAGTGCTCAGTGGGGGTGGGATCATGGCTGCAGAAGCTGTGGTTGTAGTTTGTGTCCTGTTATGCTTTTCAGGATCATGTATACTAGAGTGATTTTTAGAGTGCTTTTTGTTTGAAAAGGGGCTAAGTTTGGATATTACCAAATAGCAAGTCTTTATTTCTACTGGTCCTTTTTCAGCTGCGAGCCCTGTAATGGGGATGTGTTAACATAATGACCATTACGGCGTTGTCCCACAAGTACTAATACTGATTGAAGGACCAGCTGAAGGCACTGTTTTTCTTCCTCAGAGCATGTGTAGAATATCGTACACATTTCTTTAGAATCATAGAATTGCAGAATCATTTAGGTTGGAAAAGACCTCTAAGATCAAGTCCAACCATTAACCTAGTACTGTCAAGTTCACCACTAAACCATGTCCCGAAGTGCCACATCTATAGATCTTTTAAATACCTCCAGGGATGGTGGCTCCACTACTTCCCTGGCCAGCCTCTTCCAGTGCTTTGCAACCCTTTCAGTGAAGAAATTTTTCCTAATATCCAACCTAAACTTGCCCTGTCACAACTTGCAGACGTTTCCTTTCATCCTATCACTAGTTACTCATGAGGAGACTGACACCCGCCTCACTCCTGAAAGGAGCTCACAAGCTCCTTTCAGGTGGTTGTGCAGAGCAATAAGGTCCTCCCTCAGCCTCCTTCTCTCTAGGCTAAACAACCCCGTTTCCCTCAGTTGCTCCTCATGAGACTTGTTCTCTAGATCCTTCACCAGCTTCATTGCCCTTCTGTGAACTCGCTCCAGCCCCTCAGTGTCTTTCTTGGAGTGAGGGGCTCAAAACTGAATGCAGTACTGGAGGTGTGGTCTCATCAGTGGTGAGTACAGGGGGATGATTCCTTTCCTAGTCTTGCTGGCCACACTGTTTCTGATACATGCCAGTATGCTGCGTTGAGGTGTAGGGGTTTGAGAAGCCATACATCTTTTCAGTTTCCAGTTGTCAGAAAGTAGCTTTGCTTCAAATACTGTTTTGTGAAATTTGTTTCTGCATCTAGGGCTGAAACAGGGAGAATAGTATAGAAAGCATGAAAATACATGAAGTAATCGTAAGAGGTGATACAAGTAGAGAATATATGGTATTGATATTTATAACATTAGCTCTGAACGTGAAAGTCCAGAAGTGGATGTTGTGAGGACCTGTTGTCACTAGAAAGATTCTCAGGGAAAAGCAGTAATTAGGAAAACAATACTTAGAGCATTTTCCCTCTGTCACTGAGAGCACAAATTCCTTCAAGCTGACTTCTTGCATTCATCCCTTTTATTCCTTTGGGTGGAAGGGGGAGGCTACAGATACATAATCTTCAGCAATACTTGGATTCAGATAGAATCCAGAGCTTTAAAGGTTAAGGATTTAGTGTTGCTTAATTGGTTCATATTTGATTAAGCAAAATGCAATTAAATGCATTAGGAATTAGAAAGACATTGTCAAATATAGCCAAAAACCCCTAAAGGATTCCTCCACAGTTGTGGGGGATTGAGCTATAAATTGTTCCCTGTGTAAGCAGTCCATCTAGCCTTTGTTTTTAATTAAGCTTTAAGCAGTTGTGCTTAAGCTAGTAATCAGAAGTACTTGTTCCAACAGTTTTCACAAGACCTTTGCTGTGTATCAGTATGCATAATTGTACAATATGTTTGCTTATTAGTCATAATATTTGGAGTGAAGTTCTTTGAATGATGTAATGACACTTCTTTCCCCATGTTAGTATGGAAGAACACCTTTACACCTGGCAGCAAACAATGGCATTCTTGATGTTGTCCGGTTCCTGTGTCTTACTGGTGCCAATGTGGAAGCTTTAACCTCTGTAAGTATTGCAAGATACAGTTACGCTCCTTGGTTCTTTTATGTGTGACAGTAGGAAACTAATTAATCTCTTGGGGGCTGGGAGGAAAAAAGGACAATATAATTACATTTTTAAATTAAAAAAAAAAAAAAAAATTAGGCTGTTGTATGTCCACCGCTTGAAAAGCATCCTCTCCTGTCCACTTGTTCCCTTACAACTGAATTTGAAACTGTTTAAGGTACAGTACAGCCATTACGTTATCTACACCTAAGATTTTCTTCATCTAATAAATACTTGTTGCCTTGTGGGTCTTTTTAAGCACAGTGGGCTACTGTCATTAAGATGTATGTCATTTCATGTCACACACACTTACTGTACAAATGTATATATCGTAAATATTTTCTTACTTTCAGGACATTAAAAGTTCTATTTTCATGGTGAGAGATGCATAGGTGCATTGATGAGTAAACTGTCATGCAAGAGTCCTTGTAAAATAAATCGTTTATATCAGATCAGTGAGCACAACTGCTTCCAATTAGCACCACTGAGGGTATTTTTCTTTCTCACTAAGATGAGAAACGTCCTCCTAGCTCCTAGTAGGAATGAAGTATCCTTCATTACGCAGACCTTATGCATACTTGACACATTGTAAGCATCATACACACCATTACCTGTTTGGAACAAACTAACTATGTTTTATTTGCAGATGTGTTGGACCAGTTTACATTGCTGCTCCCTAACCAATGCATCTGCTCAGAAATAACCATCACATGGTGTACTGAAGTGATGTTATGATTACATTGTAGCTGAGTCTGTGTTTTTCAAAGTCTTTTCCCTAACACAGTATACATTAGACAGGTGAAATGGAGGGGAAAAGGAGGAAAATTCTTGCTCTATCCATTTTGTAGAAAATACTGTTGTTTTATTGTTTTCCTGTACATTTAGCAATATGGGTTTTTTTCCTTTTAAGCAAATATTTTGTGGCAGACGAATACCAATAAACTTGAAATTGTGGCTTTAACTAGTTTAGCATCTAAAAATGACTTTGATAACTACCAGACTCTGGATTGCCATGTCCCCTGTTAAATGTTAAGTATGCATGCAGTGGACTTTTTGGGGTGTTTTACAGATTTCCCTTCCTTTGTCAGCTGTTTTTGTCCCTTTTTTTTTTTTTTTTTTTGTATGTCACATTGTACAACTGTGTTTTCACTAGTATGTACTGTAGAGATAAGATATAATAAAAGGGTGATTATGGGATTTCGTGAAATGTATCATCTCATTTATGTCATGACAGCTGTGTTAGTATAATTGCCTGTGTGGAGCTTGTCCTTCCTCCATGAAAATACTTTTTATCTCTTTAGATCAGTACCAAATTTAAAATTGTCAGATTACTTGAAATCTTTGTATGATGATGCTGGCTAATGGCCAGTTAAACTCAGGGCCAGCTCTTGCAGGCATACATAGCTATCTGATTTGCAAAAAAAAAGCAGCCACTCAGCAATTGCAATGAAATGTTACCACCAGGTGTGAAATACGCTTTCATGGATCCTGTAACCAAGCTTTGCTTACGTGTTCCTGTTTTAGTGTATGGGTACCCTGTATTTTCCAAGAAAGCTTGAACAAGAAAATAACTTGCTGAAACGTGTTCACTCTTTTGCTTGTGTATGCATTTTCTAATTCTTGTTGTGCTCTACAGTTCAACCTGCAGTGAACATCTGGGGAATTAAGCAGGCTCATCTTGCTCATGGTTTTAGGAAAAGAAGGGAAAAAAAAATACCAAAAACAACCAACCCACTTTATTCTGTTAGTTTCTTTGTCACAGGAGCAAATACTTTTTCCCTCTGCTACCTCAATCAATAAATGGAGCTTCTAGATCTGAGTCTAAATTTTCAAAAGACATACAAGTTGAACTGCTAGCATCTGTCAATATAAACATCTCAAAATGTCAAAATGCTTTTGGGGAGTAAATTTGAGCTAGAGTTCTTTCTGTTGTACTTGGTGCTTGTTTGTCAATGCTCTGGCAATGCTCTTAACCTACTCCACAGGCCTTTCTGCCTGTCTTGTTTCCTCTGTGCTGTGACAAACGTGGACTTCAAAAATTACACTTGTCAAGGCAATGCTCTTGCTAAAGCATCTCTCCATAAGGGAAGGTGAGCTAGGAGCCAAGAGTTAAACAAGACAAGCAGGGACAATGTCCTCACCAGCAAGGGCCCAGTCCCACAGTACCCAAGCAAGGCAAGCAGAGCAGGTCCAGTGATGGCAGCCGGTTGCAGCCAAGAGTCCAGGTTACCAGACAAGTCTGTAACAATGAGGCAGGTCTGAGGTTAAGTCAAGGTCAGGAATTGAGCTCAGTAACCATGGTCAGACAAGGGTCTGGTGATAATCAGGTAAGTTCACACTGAAGAGACAGCTTTCAGGTCAAATCTGGAAGTTAGGGGCTGGGTCAGTGTGGTACATGGCCATGTGCAGGTATATAACTCAGCTGAGGACCAAGGGCAAAAGCTTCAGCCTAAGAGCAACACCTGAGCAAAACAGGCACTTGGGATTAGCTGGTGTTTGGAAAGCAGGGTCAGCACAGACAAAGAAATTCTTCCCTTTTGATACTTCTTTTATAAGAAAAATTAATTTTTTTAAATACGTTCAGATGTTTACTGAAGTTGCAATTACATTATGAAATTACATAATTTCAGAGAGTTGTAGTTAATGGGACA
>NW_008611532.1:18523-18806 GCF_000691845.1 Merops nubicus | reverse complement strand
CCCGCCGCCGCCGCTCTGGAGGGGTTTGGGGGTTTCCGTCATCCCGGGGAGCGCGGGCCTGGCTTTTGTGACAGCGCGACCCGGGAGAGCTGCCTCTGAGCGCAGCTTGGGGCGTCGGGCTGGGGGAGGCTGGGAGGCTGAACAAGGCCGTGGGTCTGGCCCTGGGCTGGGGTCACAGCAACCCCCTGCAGCCCTCCAGGCTGGGGGAAGAGGTGCAGGAAACTGCCTGGTGGCAGTGCTGCTGGACAGCCAGCGGGAGGAGAGGCAGCGTGCGCCCAAGGTG
>NW_008611532.1:11637-18387 GCF_000691845.1 Merops nubicus | reverse complement strand
GGGGCAGTTTTGAGCACCACGGGAGAAGAATGACGTTGAGGGGCTGGGGCAGGTCCAGAGAAGGGCAGTGAAGCTGGTGAGGGGCCTGGGGAACATGGCTTGTGAGGAGGGCTGAGGGACCTGGGGGTGTTTAGTCTGGAGCAAAGGAGACTGTGGGGAGATCTGGTTCTCAGCAGCTCCCTGAAAAGAGCTTGGAGTGAGGTCTGGGTTTGATCTCTTCTCCCAAGGAACTAGCGATGGGATGAGAGGAAGAGGGCTTAAGTTTCACCAGGGGAGGTTTTGGCTGGATAGGTGGATGTTGGTCTGGGCTCATGTTGCACCAGTTGGATATTATGAAGAATTTCTTTATTGAAAGAGTCGTGAGGCATTGGAACAGGCTGCCCAGCGCGGTGGTGGAGTCACCATCCCTGGAGGTGTTCAAAAGACACATAGATGTGGCACCTGGGGACATGGTTTAATGGTCAAGGTAGTGTTGGATTGACAGTTGGACTGGATGATCTTAGAGGTCTTTTCCAACCTTAATGATTTTATTGTTATATGACTAGAAACCCACTTCACTGAGAAACCCAAACCACTGGGTTTTTAAATGTCTGACACGTCACCTCTTTGCTTTTGGAGGTGAATGGTTCTGTGGTTCCCTGACAAGCATAGCCAGGATTGGTTCCTTTGGCTGCTGATGGAACTATCTGATTTTTCCCCAAGCTGAAAAAACAAACTTTTTTTGTTTGTTTGTAAATGCTTTAGTTCAGGGATTTGAAAGAGCCAGAGTGCTGTTCTCTGTTCCTCTGCAAGCTTGCTTGGGCTGCAGAAGAGGCAGAAAGATCATCCTTGTGCTCTGCTGTACTGCATAAATATTTAAAACCTTGCTCAGGATGTTTAAAAAGAACATATTTCATTTAGGGAGTATTTTACATTAAATTTCATGGGTATTTTACGTTAAGTTTCATGGGTAGTTCCCACTTCTACATTTCCTCCTCAACGACCTGTTGTGTTGCTGCAGCTTCCCCCTCTCCAATAGCGTGGGGTGGCTGGAGGGGCTGCACTTGGAGACCACTGTTGCATTCCCTTTTTAGGATTAAGGGCAAAATGTTCCTTTTGTCTTGCTTAATTGCCTTATGGCAGATGAAAAGGAACGTTCAGGTGGAGTGTGGTTGGGATGGATGCAGAGGGGAGAGTAGAAATTGGCACTGGGAATGCAAAGCCATGTGCCCCGTGACACTGGGCTCTGACACCCGAGGTGACAGCCTCGTGGCCTTGGTCAGGGGATTTGAGAGTTGTGCTTCTGAAAGCTGTCCTAACATCTGCCTCCTTCCAAATGTTGTGGCAGAGGCTGAAGAGATTCCCTCAGTCTGGGTGTTCCTTCTTTGGGCTTCTCCCCTTCACCTCCTCCAGTTCCTCACCTAGTAGCTCCACATCCTAAGAGCAGTGTCTTCCCTTTGAAGGCACTCCCTGATCCATCTTTGCTGCACTGGCATCTTCAGTGTGTATCACAAACATTGATACCACCCTGTAAAAAATGAATATTAATATATATATCAGTTTAAAAAGTAGATCTCAATAATTCAAGGCCAGGTTGGATGGGGCTTGGAGCAACCTGCTCTAGTGAGAGGGGTCCCTGCCCATGGCAGGGGGTTGGAGCTGGGTGATCTTGATGGACCCTTTCAGCCCAACCCATTCTATGTTTTTATGGCACATATATCTATAAAATTGAACATCCTTTTGCTTTCTCAATGGGGATTTCTGTCTATTACCTTCCTCAAAGTTTTTACTTTAAGTGTTCATTTCCTATTAAGTTTTCAAAAAAAAAAACCCACCAACAACAAACCCCTTGATGGCTTGACATACCAAAGGCCTGACTGGGGTTTCCTTGTCATTGTTTTCTTCCTGCCCAGCTCCATCTCTTGCTTGTTTACATATTTGAGTTGTGAGTTACTGGGGGTGGGTGACTTCAGCTTACAGCTACACTCAGAAATAAGCCAGAAGGATCCTTCTTACATGGTCAGGAAGTGACAGAGGGGAGAAGGAACTGCCTGCTGCAAGGCCTGGTGTCGTTATTCCAAAACCAAGGAGTTTCTTGGAGAAGCTTCTGTGTATACCTATGAGTGTACTCTTATTTTTGCTCTAATGTGCATTTCATAGAACCATTAAGGTTGGAAGAGACCTCTAAGATCATCCAGTCCAACCAGTGCTATCATAGCCACTAAACCATGTCACAGTGAAGCAGCTCCACGTGGTTTAGACTTTAGGATTGGTGGAAGGTGAGGTTGCAGCATGACAGAGTTCCAGTGGAGCAGTTCCCTCTGAGTCCTGTGGATACTGGTACTAATTATTTGATCACCCTGAGACTTTTATTGCCCATCAGCCACCAAGAGCATGATGTTGTGGCTGCGTTTCAGCAGCTGCTGGGCTTGGGTTTGGGTTTTCAGATCCCAGCTCTACCAGAGGACTGGAAGTCGCCTTGTCCTGTGGTGCCTGCCTGTGAGCCAGCCAGGTCTCTGAGGTAAAGGAAGAGCTCTGGCTGCTGCCCACTCCAGACCCTGGTCAGGTGCAAAAGGACCTTTGGGTGCTGGTGGACAGCCAGCTGGAGATGAGCCAGTGTGTGCCCAGGTGGCCAAGAAGGCCACCAGCATCCTGGCTTGGGTCAGCACTGGTGTGGCCAGCAGGAGCAGGCGGGACTCAGCACTGGGGAGGCTGCCCCTCAAATCCTGGGGTCAGTTTTGGGTGCCTCACTCCCAGAAGGACCTTGAGGGGCTGGAGTGTGGCCAGAGAAGGGCAACGGAGCTGCTGGGGAAGGGTCTAGAGCCCAAGTGTGGGGAGGAGCAGCTGAGGGAGCTGGGGGTGCTGAGCCTGGAGCAAAGGAGGCTCAGGGGAGACCTTCTGGCTCTGCACAGCTCCTGACAGGAGCCTGGAGCCAGGGGGGGGTCGGGCTCTGCTCCCAAGGAACAAGGGACAGGACAAGAGGAAACGGCCTCAAGTTGCTCCAGGGGAGGTTTGGGTTGGCTATGAGGAAGAATTTCTCTCCTGGCAGAGTGGTGAGGCCTTGGCCCAGGCTGCCCAGGGAGGTGCTGGAGTCCCCAGCCCTGGAGAGGTTCAAAAAACCCTGTGGCTGTGGCACCTGGGGACATGGTTAATGGTCATTGTAGTGTTTGGTTGACAATTGGACTGGATGATCTTAGAGGTCTTTTCCAACCTTAATGATTCTATGATTCTCTAATTGCACAAGAAATTTCCTTCCCAGTCATTTTTCTCTTAACTCCAGGAAGAAAATGTTTAAAGCTATGAACAGAGCAAATCAGTTAAAAGGAAGAAGGTTGTGTCCCTAAGCTCCATAAATAAGTCATGTCAGAATTGTGGTGGCAGCATCAGTCCAGGAAAACCTCTCTCTGTACCTTACAGCCCAGGCTGAGGAAGAGGAGCTCAAAATGTGTCCTCTGCATGGCCAGAAAAAAAACAGGGTCATGTTTGGTGTGCCTGCTGATCATCCTGGGGCCTGCTTGGAACCAAGCAGTGAAACAACCAGAAGGCTTTGTGTAATGAAGCTCCTCTTGCCTCACAGTCTGTGTGCTGTGGTGTCAGTAATGGTTTTGTGCTAAATCTTTGAAAAATTAATAAATTAGACTCTTAAAATTTAATGGGTGTCGTATACTGATCTAGCTTTTAACCCAGATCTGTCAGTCTGTGTGAAATGCCACTTTCTGACCATGGTGAGCACAGAGCTTTGGGGTTTCTCTTTCTTGAAGTGACAAATGGATCTCTTAGGTCTGTTATGAAAAAGCCCAAAAAGCTCTTTTGGCCCATGAAATGTGTTTTGGGTGATTTATTTTAACAAGTATAATCCAGGAGCTGGGTCAGAAACATGCAACTGCTCTGGTCTGTTTTGGTGTGTTCCTAGGGCAAGTCCCCAGAGTGAAGTTTCTGATAACATTTGAGTTGCACCTGAAGGAATCACCATGGATTCTGTTTCCTTCAATCTAATATCTTTTTATTTCTCTTATTTGTTTCAGGAAACACTCCTTTACACCTTGCTGTGATGCTGGGACATAAAGGTAGGTGAATGTGTCAATTCTGTTAGCTCTTAAACCATCCTAAACACACAGGAGCAAGAGGAAATAAAAGATCTTTTCAGTTTTGCTGATCCAGCTCTTGTCTTCCAAGGGGATTCAACCTTGAGGTTTTGTGAAAAGGAGCCACCAAACAGATTTAGAAGAGAAAAGCTGGAGAAGAAATCAGAGCTGTTCTCAAGGCCCAAAGCAAGGGCTAGGAGTGAGCAGTTTCTCTCCAGGCTGCCCAAGGAGGTGTTGGAGTCCCCAGCCCTAGAGGGGTTCCAAAAAACGTGTGGACGTGGCACTTGGGGCCATGGTTTGGTGGCCATGGGAGTGTTGGGTTGACGGTTGGACTTGATGATCTCAGAGGTGTTTTCCAGCCTTAATGACCCCACGATGCTGTGATCCAGGCAGATCTCTGTTTCTCTGTGCAGCTGATTCCTGTGCAGGGGTTGTGAGCTCCTGTGTAGGATGCTGCCCTTCCTCTTGGGCAGCTCATACCCAGGGAGTGGTGTCACCACGTGCTGCTGAGCAGCCCTGCTCAGCTGCTTCCCAGCCAGCTGAGGCAGAACAACATCCTCTAGCACAACAGGATGCTGCCATGGCTCACCTGCTTCTTACCTGCTCTTTCACCACTTTGAGCCCAGCTTCTGAATCACTCCCTGGCCATTCTTCCCCGTGGCAAGATGCCCTGGTGGGCCTGGGCCAGCCTGCAGGTCCACCAGGACTCCTGTGCTCTCACGTACCCTTGGGGCATTGCTTCAGAACAGAGTTTCAAGGCACAGGATTTCAGTTCTGCTGCAAAGTGTAGAAGTAGACATGTTTGCAGTCTGGGAAGAAACCTCGAAAAGCATGAGGGTCTAGAGCCCAAGTGTGGGGAGGAGCAGCTGAGGGAGCTGGGGGTGCTGAGCCTGGAGCAAAGGAGGCTCAGGGGAGACCTTCTGGCTCTGCACAGCTCCTGACAGGAGCCTGGAGCCAGGGGGGGGTCGGGCTCTGCTCCCAAGGGACAGGACAAGAGGAAATGGCCTCAAGTTGCCCCAGGGGAGGTTTCAGTTGTCCCTGAGGAACAATTTCTTGCCCTGGAGGGTTGCCCAGGGCTGTGCCAGGCTGCCCAGGGCAGTGGTGGAGTCCCCACCCCTGGAGGGGTTTCCAAGCCGTGGAGATGTGGGGTGAGGGACACGGGGCAGTGCTGGATTTAGGTTAATGGTTGGACCTGATGATCTTGCAGGTCTCTTCCAACCAAGGTGATTCTATGGTTGTTCAGTGTCTGAACCAGTAAAGTTCTTTTTCAGGAGTGACAGGAGGGTGGCCAGGTGTGAGTCCTGTGCCTCCCTGAGAGCTGCTGGGTGGGAAGCACTGGGCTGTGGGGAGAGAAGGATGCAGGAAGCACTGGGAGTTGTCTTTAGACATTCTGGCCATACCTGTGACATCATCAGAGGTGACTGAGAAGTAGAGTGGGAAGTGATTTGGAAGGAAGAAGGGAGAGGGCTGGTTAGAGGGTGATTAGTTGTCATGAAGTCATGACAGCTGTCACGAAGGGACATCTTCCATCTATTCCACAGCAATAAATACAAACTCTTTTGATCAAAGGTGCTTCTTCTAATAACACTGATACAAAAGGGTTTGCCACCTTGAATTCAGAGTGGTTGAAAATTTATTCAAAGTCTCTCAATTTGGTTATTTTACGTTGCAGCTCTAGAGTAAAAAGCAACCCTTTGGGTGCTGAGGGATTCCTGCAGGGTGAGTTACCCTTGTGTGCAGCGTGGTGAGGAGAGGAGAGACATCTCTTCCCTCTGCTCCTTCTCCTGTTGGCTCCAGGTTTTGGACTTCAGTGTGCAGTTCAGCTCCTGGCCTCTCCCCCTGTAGTCTCCTGCTGGGTGTGGATCCTCTGGCAGGGCAGTGGTGAGCTTGTCTGGAGCAGGGCTTCTTGTGCACGACATCCAGCACCACACCTGGCTTGGCTGTTCCACTTTGGCTCCTGCGTGGCTGTAGATCCACCAAGAACCCCAGGTCCTCTCCTGCCTTGTGAGTCTGTCGTGGTGACTCAGAACATCAGTGGTCTGGCTTCCTGGGCTGATGAGTATCAGAGAATCACAGAACTGTTTAGGTTGGAAGAGACCTTCAAGAGCATCGAGTCCAACTGTCCCCCCAGCACTGCCAGGTCCCCACTGCCCCGTGTCCCTCACCCCACATCTCCACGGCTTGGAAACCCCTCCAGGGGTGGGGACTCCACCACTGCCCTGGGCAACCCTCCAGGGCAAGAAATTGTTCGTCAGGAACAACCTCAACCTCCCCTGGGGCAACTTGAGGCCATTTCCTCTTGTCTTGTCCCTTGTTCCTTGGGAGCAGAGCCTGACCCCCCCCTGGCTCCCGGCTCCCGTGAGGAGCTGTGCAGAGCCAGAAGGTCTCCCCTGAGCCTCCTTTGCTCCAGGCTCAGCACCCCCAGCTCCCTCAGCTGCTCCTCACCAGAGCTGTGCTCCTCATGCTGAGTGCTGAGGTGGACACTGCAGTGTCCCAGCCCATCTCCCCTGGGCCCAGGGTGAAGTTACAGTTAGTTTCACTGGAAATGTCCCTGGCTGGGGGTTGCCTGCTCGCTGCACGGTGTTGGCTCTGTGTTTAAGCCACCAGGAAGGTTCCTCACTGTGTTTGCTGAGAAAGCAGCTGAGGGTTTTGTTTATTTACTCACCTGACCAGGATCCAGTTCCCT
>NW_008611532.1:0-11571 GCF_000691845.1 Merops nubicus | reverse complement strand
ACACTGACCTGCAGTGACTCACCCTGACTGCATCCCCGTAGGGTTTCCTGTGACACCTCCAGCAGGGGAGGAGCCAGGCAGCTCCTCTCCACCAGGCCTGCCTGTCCTCTCCAGGAGGAGGCATTTCTTCAGCCCAGGGCTCCAGCTTGGCACTGCTTTGTCATCTGCAGATGTCATGAGGGGACTTTTCTGACCATTTCTAATGAGGACAGCTTATTCAAAACAGGGAAACACTGGCAGCTTTCTTCTCCCCTTCATTTTAAGGACTGTTCATCATTCCAGCATCACCCTTTACCTGCAGAGAGAGGAGGGAATGCAGGTTAAGCTGTGACTCCTGTAGGGACCTGTGTGGCATGGATGAGAGGTTGACATTGCTTTACAGAGTGAGCATGCTGATTGTCAGGGGTAGAATCATAGAATTCTTTAGGTTGGAAGAGACCTTTAAGATCAAGTCCAACCATCAAGCCAACACTACTAAGTCCTCTGCTAAAACAGATCAGAATCTGTCAGGGCTGGAAGGGACCACAAGGATCCCCCAGTTCCAACCCCTCTGCCATGAGCAGGGACACCTCCCACGAGATCAGGCTGCCCAGAGCCTCCTCCAGCCTGGCCTTAAAGACCCCCAGGGATGGGGCCTCACCCCCCTCCCTGGGCAACCCATTCCAGGGTCTCACCACTCTCCTGGGGAAGAACTTCCTCACATCCGGCCTGAATCTGCCCACTGCCAGCTTTGCCCCATTCCCCCCAGTCCTGGCACTGCCTAAAAAGTCCCTCCCCAGCTTTCTTGTAGCCCCCCTAAGATCCTGGAAGGCCACAATAAGGTCACCCCAGAGCCTTCGCTCCAGACTGAACAGCCCCAACTCTCTCAGCCTGGCCTCACAGCAGAGCTGCTCCAGCCCTCCAAAGGGGAGAAGCAGAAGGGTCGTGTCCCCAGGGGTTGTGCAATTGGTGCTTGATCAGCAGTTATGGTTTGAGTGCTAATGTGTAGCAGGGAGGTGCAAGAAGGACTGACATCAACATTTTGGGTTGGTGTAAAATTGGAGACAGAATCCAGACCTGTACCTTGAACAACTCTTTAATATATTGAATATCTGCCATGCTGACTTTATTGTCTCCTTTATTATGACTGATCTGGCTGTATCCTTGATGTTTGCTGTAAATAATTATTACTGTTCTGTTACAGAATGTGCCCACTTGCTTTTAGCCCATAATGCTCCAGTGAAGGTGAAAAATGCTCAGGGATGGAGCCCTCTTGCAGAAGCCATCAGCTACGGAGACCGACAGATGAGTAAGACCCTCAGCTTCCTAATTAATCCCTAGTTGAGGCCTCAGAAGAGGAAACCAAGGCTTTTCAGGCTAGGCAGTTGTTATGATACTTTTATTTTAGCTCTAGGGAGAGTTTGTCTGAATCAGCTGGACATCTGTTCTATCTAAATGACACAACAGGCTCTACACGTGTCTGTTGCCTTGATAAGAAAGGAATTGCATCAGGGCACATAAAAGTAGAGTTAAAGTCTTGCTTAAAGTGGTTGTAGGAGTTACAAATGAGTGTCCTGTGTTCAAACTGGGAGCTGGGAGGCCAGCAAGGGTGCATGGGACCATCTTGTTGGACCTGCTCTGTGTGGTCACCCATAGATGTGATGTATCACTTGGCAGTGGGACGTTGCTTTTGTGCTGCACCTCAACAGGCCAGGGGATAAACAGAGGGATTAATTAGTTACTTCAGGTAGTAGTGAAGAGAAAATTACCCTGCTGCTGCTTACTTG
Source organism: Merops nubicus (assembly GCF_000691845.1). Taxonomy (NCBI): domain Eukaryota; kingdom Metazoa; phylum Chordata; class Aves; order Coraciiformes; family Meropidae; genus Merops; species Merops nubicus. The sequence goes on along the minus strand of NW_008611532.1, from coordinate 9,805 downwards.
TGGATGTTCATAGTATTTGGTGTTACCACGTCCTGTGGCAGACATGGAAACTTGTTATATATGAATAATATCTTAATGTATTCTCCAGATATTAACACACTAGTTTGTAATATTAAACAACATTCTGCTTGTCAGCTCCTTGCCACTGAATGATTTTCTCAGTGTGAGTAGATGTTACACAATCTATAAGCTCATGTTTGATATCGTACATGTGTACTCACATGTTTATTAATAGGTGTGTAAAATACCTGTTGACCTGATTGGATGTGATATAATATAAATAATTATTGGGGCTTTTCTTCCTGTTGTGATCAGCGTAGGCGACGTAGAATTACTGTCACTTGAATGACTCCAAAGCTGGGTGAAATGTCACATTTCTGTTGTTTTTTTCCTTTTAAATTATCAAATATTGACAGCGACCTGTAATTAACAGAACAGATTTGCCTTATGGCTGGTTTCTGTTTAGTCACAGCACTCCTGAGGAAGCTGAAGCAGCAGTCCAGGGAAAGTGTTGAAGAAAAACGACCTCGATTATTAAAAGCCCTGAAAGAGGTGAGTTCCAGGCTGTTGTGTTGCCAAAACGAGGTCATTGTGGAAAGCAGCAGCTTCTCTTCTTAACTATGGGTCCTCTGGCAAACTGTAAAGAGTTTTTTTTGCTTCCTTTTATAAATTTCTGTTGCTCTTAATAGCTGTCTTGTAGTGCAAGCGTGGGGCTACCTCAACCTGTCACCAACACGTGCTCATTTTAATCAGGTCACCCCTTAGTTTGCTTTTGCTTTGCCTACAGTTTAAAGGAGTTGGCTGGCATCATTTTGTGCAGGTAGAGGGACTTTTCTATAATGACCTAAGCATATTTCCAGAAGGGAAATTGAGATCTCTGTGTGAATACTCCTATCTGAAAGGTGACACATTAATTTAAGCCAGAACATGTAATTCCATGGGGTTAGATGTGATCAAAGCAGGCAAAGAGCTCTGTCAATCTTTTCTGTTTTAAATGCATATTTACAATTAATCTTTCACAATCCACAGCCTAATAGCTGTAAAGTATTACTTGAAAAAATTCATTAAAAATGGGTAGTTAGTGAGTGACACAATTTTATCATTATTGATTCTACTGTAGTTAAAGCTTCAGAAACGTTTACATTCAGGGTAAATTAAAATACTAACATGAGAGAAGAAGTTTTCTGTGGCCAAACACAACTCCTGCCTCTCTTCCAGCAGAATTTGACAGTTGTCAGTCATACTACAAAGCTTGTTAATGTATTCTTCTTTTCATCTCAGCTAGGTGACTTCTATCTAGAGCTTCACTGGGATTTTCAAAGCTGGGGTAAGCAACTGCAGATTCCTTTCACAGAGAGATAATCTAATCAGTCTTCATCACACTGCTTCTCTCAAGCTTCAGTTCTCATCTGGTTTGCATGCTGGAAAGTTCACCAGCCATTTCTCAAGATCTAAATTCTAAAGGACAGACAACTTTTTTTTTCTGAATTATTTTTGCTTATTCATTTTGGAGTCAAGTTCTGTTGTGTAATCCAGTGACACAGTATGGGGGGAACAAGCTGTTGTTGACTTTAAAAAATAGGTTATTAGAAGAGCAAAATATTAAAACATCTCCATCTGGTTGATTGGTGTGACTACAGAGCAGTGGTTTCAGCCATTCAGTTGAGGAACTGGACTTGAGCCAGGGTGACCTGGAAGTGCTGGGTTAGCAGTTGGACTTGGTGATCTTAAAGGTCTCTTCCAACCAGAATGATTTTGTGATTTAATGTCCTGAACTTCAGCCTCTACTCTTGAGTGGTGGCTGTCAGTTAAGTGTAACTGAGGGGTAGCATAAAAGAGAGGAGAGAGGCACAGAGTGAGAGAAGTGAGTGCTCAGTGATGAGACTGCAGCCTGGCTCGTGGTGGGTGATGGTGGCAGTTGGACGTGGCACAGAGAAGGTGATGCCAGAGGTGCCCCTGGGGCCTCCCTGTGCCTCTGTTCACCTGGTTCAGTTTTTTCCACATATTCTCAAAGAGAAAAAGATGCCCTAGGCAGTGCCTCTGTCCTAATTCTTACATTTTAGAGGTGTTCTTAACCCTTTGTGGCTCCTGCTGAGGAGGGTGTTGCAGTGCCCTTGTGATGAATTTGGTTTATTGCCCTAAAGTCCTTTTTCAGAAGGACATCTGCAGCCTCAGGTTTCCATCTCATAACACTAGACAGACTCTCCCTTCCACAAGGCTTTAACATTTGGTGTTTGAAGCACAGTGCATTGGATGGTTTTGTGGGTGTCCTGCTTTGGTTGTAGCTGGGCTTTCAGGTGGTACAATACTCACATAAAAACTTCAGACAGCTAGAAGGGAATTTGTTAGAATTGATAAAAGCTTTCCCTCTGGCTGGGGACATTTTAAATTCTGTACCATCACAAATCAGTTTTGCAGTTATTAATTGGGGTACCCCTGGTATTAGTTGTGTTGGGAGTATGATGGGAAACAGGCGTGCTGTGTTTGTATCAGAGTGCCTCAAAGTTCACACTAGGGCTTGGTTTTAACAGCAATAATTCACAGAGGAAGCTCAGTGTCCTAATTACATTCTCTCCCTCCCTGCAGTGCCTTTACTTTCCCGAATTCTGCCTTCTGATGCATGTAAAATACACAAACAAGGTATAAATATCAGGTAAGCACTGACTGCCCAGCATGTGCCAAGCCATAAATCCCTGTGTGTTGGTGAAGTGCTGGGTCCCAGCATGGTCTGGGAGGGATCACTGGGGAGTCTGCCAGCACCTCTGAAACCTGGCTGCTGGGGGTGAGGAGTGGCTTGAAATTCACACTCTTTTTTTTTTCTCCTCTATTGATCTGAATCCTGCTTCCTTTCCTGAGTCACTCAGAGGCAAAACAGTTAAGCTGTATAAGGCTTTGTCTACCAGGCATGATTAATTGAGGAACAGGAATTTGATCTCTTTAACACCATTTCAATTAAATCAGCTTTCTGTTTTTGGTGGTAACTGTTGCTGCTCCCATCTGTAGTAAAAAAAAAGGGCTACTGGTTCTCTTTTAAAATTGCTTGATGGGACAGATCCACAAACTCAGCAGAGTGCTTCCAGACTCTCACCAAGCTCAGCTCTTGAGCTGGTTCAGCTGGGTTTTAGATTCAAATGCCTTTTCTGCCTTTTTCCTTCAGGTTCCAAAGCTTAAAACAACCAAAAAGTCAAGAAGGTCATTCAGAAGATTGAATCTGTAGACAATGTTGTCCTATTAAAACCATTAGCATAGGGTGTAAAGTGACTTTTTAGGTCAGACTTGAGCCTGAGACTAGTTTCTTGTGTTCTTTTTCCTTCTCATTTGTGTGCTCTGCTTGGTACGAGCATGGCAATGAGTGGAAATAGCTACAGATTCTTGAAATTGCAGGCTAATGGCATATGATGGGTATTAAGCAGTCAAATTATTAAGCAGTCACCACTTAGAGCTGCAGTGGTCACTAAATTTAGGTTCTTGAACCACCTCTGTTAAAACAGTAACATTCTAACAACAACAGATATGAATTGTTTGATCTTTTTCCTTGGCTCCTAGCTATTCAGGTCAGCAAGAGCATTTCTTTTGTGTTGGAGAGGGGGGGAAAAATAGAAATAGTCACTAAAATAAGTCAAATTTAAACAATAAAAATAGGCAGTCTGTTTCTTAGTCCTCTTCATAATCTGGGTCATGTCCTAATACTTTACCCAAAGCAGTGGCTGCTGCTTGCAGAGCAGGATGCTGATCACGTGGAGGGGTTGTATTTCTCAAGAGTAGTTTGCAATGCATTTATAATGGCTGAGGTGTTATAATGTGGAATTTAGTAACTGGTAATAGCAATTTTTTGCTTGAATTTCTGCATCCAGGCTTCACTTCTGAAATCTTCTGTGAAAACTTGTGCTTTAGGGGTTGTCATTAAAAAAAAAACAAAACTGAAATTCTTCTGCTCACAAACTGAACTTCCTGCTGGATTTGAGTGGTCGTGGGTAACTTCTGGTGTGTTTTCACAGGCTGGACACAACTCTCATAGACTTTACTGACATGAAGTGCCAACGAGGGGATCTGAGCTTCATTTTTAATGGTGATGCTGCACCCTCTGAATCTTTTGTAGTTTTAGACAACGAGCAAAAAGTTTACCAGCGAATACATCACGAGGTAAAGACCTGTGTGAGTGCAGAGTGTGAAATCCCTCAGGCTTTCACCTCCCATCAGAAGTCTGACTTATATGAACAAAAAAGACCCAAACGAGCTCCAGAGGAATGCAAGGCAGAGAATTGGGTGCTCAGTTGTTAGAAATGAAGTTTATAAAGTGACAGAAAATTTTGATCTGAAAACCAGTGCTTTTGAGCACAGACTTCTCAAGGAGGAAAGAGCCAGAATCTGAGTCCTCTGGGAAAATCTTTTCCCTTTCTGAGTAGGAAAATGTGTTTTGAGTTATGACATGCTGCTTTTAATTAAATTTATTTCTAAATGTCCCTTAATTGAGGTGTCCTCAGGTGAGATTTCAGACTTGCTCACCCCTGCTTTGCATCTCTTGAGTCACCCCTGTGGCCAGTTCAGTTGTTAACAGTGCCAGGGTCTGACTCACTGGCCCCATTGTCTTTAATCAAGTTTTTAATTACAGCTTTACCCACGGATCCCTCAAGCACATGGATCTTTGCCTGTGGAGAGGGTGTGGCTGCTGAGCTGCCAGATAAATCACCCTTGGATGCTTTATTTGCATTCATATGTGAGATTAAACTATTTTGGGAACCATTTGGCCAGAGCTTCTATAAAACAGTTTGAAAACTCAGGAAATGCTGCTTCTGGGAAGAGTTCCAAAGGAAAAGGTTTCTTGATTTATTTTTAGAAGTAGTAATCATGATTATTAGCTTCTAATCAGTGTTTGGAAAAACCTTTTCTCTAGGAATCTGAGATGGAAACAGAAGAAGAAGTTGACATTTTGATGAGCAGCGATATTTACTCGGCGACGTTATCGACCAAATCCATCACCTTCACACGTGCCCAGACTGGGTGGCTGTTCAGAGAGGACAAAACAGTAAGCTGAGAGAAAATGTCCCAGGCTGCATCACCCTGGGCAGAACAGTTCAGACAGCAGGATGCTGGGCCTGGGGAGAAATAAGGAGTAAAGGAATAAGATGCTGAGGGTGGAGGAAAACTGTCTCCCCTCGTCCCCGTCCCTGAAATGTCACTAGTGTGACCGTGGCCTTTGGGAGGAAAAAAAGTAGCCTGGAAGAAAAATGCCAAACTGCAGATATTGAGCAGGGGGAGAACAAATTGTACAGAAATTTACCTTATTGTAGGAGCTCCTGATCTCTGCAAATTCATTCCAGGGAGGAATCTGTGGCTCCTGTTGGACCAGATGACCTTGAAAGGTCCCTTACCACCCAAACCAGTCTGTGATTCTTTGATCTTGCTGCTGAAGGGGATTTTAGTCTGATTTCCCTTCACCACTCTTAAATTCTTCATCTTTTGAGTTTTTAAGTTTCCATTGCTGCGAAATACCTGCTCCTGATGGAGTCCTTGTGTTCCTGCTGTCCATGCCTCACTTTGGTTGTCCTCTGGTAGCTCCTGTGCCCGCTGGTGTAAATAGCAATGTTTCAACCCTGGAGTCCCCTCACTGCACTGAACCCCAGTTTTTTTTGTCTGTACAAGAATTTAATGTTTTTTATCTTCTCTGAGTCATTAACATCCAATTCCTTTCATGCAGGAAAGAGTAGGAAACTTTTTGGCAGACTTCTACTTGGTTAATGGGCTTGTATTAGAGTCGAGGAAGAGGAGAGAACATCTGAGTGAGGAGGACATTCTTCGGAATAAAGCCATCATGGAGAGCCTGAGTAAAGGGGGCAACTTAATGGAGCAGAATTTTGAGGTAGGCTTCAGTGATCCTTCACAGGAAGGGAATTTTTTGCCTAGGAGAACAATCTTTCACACCAGTCATTTGGCAGAATCTGTAGATGATGTTTTGATTCCGATTGTCTTAATTTTAAAATTGTCAATATGACCTAGGAGTATAATTATGGTGATGTGTTAATGAATTACCCTGATTAGTGCACACACACTGAGGAATTTCTGTGATTCTATTTGGATGTTTCAGCCTTAATTTGTCTCTTGTAAAAGATGATGGTTTTGGCTGTGACAAATCACTCTTTTAGACCAAACATTTAGTGTTCAGAATTCCTTTTGGGTGCTCTTTTCAATCCTTGAGCTCCATTAAAAGGGCCTAAGCCTGTTATTATCACCATGAAATCAAGAGCTATTCAGAGCCAGCCAGACATCGTGTGGGGACACACCCACAGCCTTTGAAAAATGATTAATTGATTTCTGTATCAGCTCCTGCTTTGCTCTCTGCCATTGTGGCTCTTGAATGAACTGCTTTAACCCAGGCATTAAACCAGCCAGCCTGCATGCAGGACACACTGTGGGGTATTAAACCAGCTGAGGGGGGGGGGGCTGTGGGAGCTGGAGCAGCCCAGCAAGGTCCCAGCTCCACGCTGGAGAGACTGCTGCTGGTTTTGGTGGGACTGGAGGGGGGGGTTGTGCCAGCTGAGGGGGTGACAGGGTGTCTGTCCCACAGCCCGTCCGACGGCAGTCCCTGACGCCGCCCTCGCCCAACACCATCACGTGGGAGGAGTACATCTCTGCTGAGAATGGCAAGTGAGTGCCCCTGGGACCCTCCCTTTGGGCTGGTTTGTCTCTTTGGGGTGGGGGTCTCCCTGCTCCCCGTGCCTTGGCACGTGAACAGGTCTAAAAGGGGCACGTCTAAGCTGCCCTCCCTTCCTGAAGGAAGATTTTCTGACAAATTACTGCTGTAATTCATTCATCTTTCCTGTGTTTGAGCCAGGATGGATATTGAGGCAGAATAAATAGATTATGCTGGAACAGCTGTTCCTGTTGGGACAAAAATACCGACGGGTAGAAGACTGCTTTGTTTAATCTGATTAACTGCAGGGAGTTGAGCAGGAAGTCCAGGCTTTGAGCCATCGTGGAGGAAAAGAGTTCTTATCTTATTTGTTCCCTACCTCTTCCTCTCCTGCAGCAGGATTTTTCATCCTGTGTTTTCCTGTGCTGCCTTCTAGTGACAGCAGAGTAACTGTCCCACTTTCTCTGAGATCCTAAAGTATGAAACAACCCTTTTTCCAGCTCCTGTGATACTTTGCTCACATGCAGACTACTTTAGGTCACATCTGAAATCAGCTGTATTTATTCCTGGGTAGTTATTACATCCTTCTGCAGTGTTCATGTGGAATTATTTGTAGTTTCCCTGTCTTTGTCTTGTGTCTTGCTTTAGCAGAACTCAGAGAAATCTAAATTAAAGTGGTCAATGACTCATCTGCACTGTGCACAGCTTTTACTTGGAAAGGATTTCCTTTGTTGTAGGGATTCTTTACTGACATTTTCAAACCTGAGTCTTCCTTCCTCTAAAACTGATGTTTCACTGAGAGAAAACCTGACTTTGTCCTTCTCCCCCCTGCCCTTCCAGAGCTCCTCACCTGGGCAGAGAGCTGGTCTGCAAAGAAAGCAAGAAAACCTTTAAAGCCACAATAGCTATGAGCCAGGAATTTCCCTTGGGAATTGAATCGTAAGTCCAAACTGTTGACCACAGATGTGATTTGTAGGAGATGTTTTCAGGCATTTGTGGGCTGCAGAATTCTTCTTCAGCCATGGGAGTTTGGGGGAGTGCAAGACCTGTGAATGAAGTCGTGCTGCTAAGTCAGCTGCTCAGATTGGAGACCCCAGAGCTGCTGAGGCTCTTGCTGGCAGAGCCCCACGCGTGGCTGGCTGGGCAGGAGCAGAGTTTGGCCAGTTTAACCTGTCACCCAGGTTCCCCTGGGCTTAGGGCTCAGCCTGCTCCATTTAATACTTCTATCAGTGATCTGGATGAGGGGATTGAGGCACCCTCAATAAGTCTGCAGATGATAAGAAGCTGGTTGGGAGTGTAGATGAGGGTCAGGGGGCTTTTCAGAGGGACCTGGCCAGGCTGGATTGATGGGCTGAGGTGACCTCAGTGCAGGACCCAGGACTTGGCCTGGTTGAACAACAACCCCCTGCAGTGCTCCAGGCTGGGGGGAGTGACTGGAAAGTGCTTGGCAGAAAAGGACCTGGGGGGGTTGGTCAACAGCTGGCTGGAAATGAGGCAGTGTCTGCCTGGGTGGCGTAGAAGGCCACCAGCATCCTGGCCTGGTTCAGCACTGGTGTGGCCAGCAGGACTAGGGAAGACAGGGATTGTCCCACTGGACTTAGCACTGGGGAGACTGCCCCTCAAATACTGGGGTCAGTTTTGGGTCCCTCACTTCCAGAAGGACCTTGAGGGGCTGGAGCGTGGCCAGAGAAGGGCAACGGAGCTGCTGGGGAAGGGTCTAGAGCCCAAGTGTGGGGAGGAGCAGCTGAGGGAGCTGGGGGTGCTGAGCCTGGAGCAAAGGAGGCTCAGGGGAGACCTTCTGGCTCTGCACAGCTCCTGACAGGAGCCTGGAGCCAGGGGGGGGTCGGGCTCTGCTCCCAAGGGACGAGCAACAGGACAAGAGGAAACGGCCTCAAGTTGCCCCAGGGGAGGTTGAGGTTGTCCCTGAGGAACAATTTCTTGCCCTGGAGGGTTGCCCAGGGCTGTGCCAGGCTGCCCAGGGCAGTGGTGGAGTCCCCACCCCTGGAGGGGTTTCCAAGCCGTGGAGATGTGGTGTGAGGGACACGGGGCAGGGGGGACCTGGCAGTGCTGGGGTTAATGGTTGGTCTTGATCTTGAAGGTCTCTTCCAACCCAAATGATTCTGTGGTTTTATTCTAGTACTCATGTGCCTGATTCTACAGGTTTCTAAAACATCTTTGCCCCTAACAAGCTTTAGCCCAAAGTTGTGTCCTCTGAACCAGCACAGATCTGTGCTGGGTTCTGTGCTCCTGAAGCAGGAGGTGTGGTGCCACGTGCTCCAGGCTCCTGTGAAAATGGGGACAGGGAATTGGTGTCTTCACCTTTGTTTGTACACCTCTGGTGGCAGGATGGAGATCACCAGGAGCTGAACATGGGCTGTGGATGTTGAAGCTCCAAGGAGATGGACATACAAGCACAATGCAGTTTTTTTTATCAAGTCGTTTTTTATCACCTTGCTCTTTTGGGTCAGTTTTATCTTTTCTAGAGGGAGGAGCTTGTGAAGTAAGAATTTGTAATGAAATTTGTTTTCTTTTTCAGATTGTTGAATGTTTTAGAAGTAATTGCACCCTTCAAGCACTTTAACAAACTTAGAGAATTTGTTCAAATGAAGCTTCCACCAGGCTTTCCTGTAAAACTAGGTAAGGAGACCACAGAAAGCCTTGTGGCTTCACGTTCCCAAAACGTGGGCACTTAGGCAGTATCTTCAAAGCTTGGGCTTAGTTTTGGACAAGAACTCTCTCTAGGTAAGAGTGTCTGGCTGTAGATTTCAGGAGAAGATGATGGAAGTGATGTTGGGTGGGAAATCTGCATCTGGAAGGTGCAGGGTTTTTTGACCTCTTGCCACCTGGAGACCTGTGTCCTCTGCTTGTATGGATTCACCTGGATGTTCACAGCACCTTAGTGTCCATGTCCTCAGTCTGCATCAGGAAAGGAAAACTGCTTAATTAATTCTATTAACAGGTTTTGGAATGGTTTGGAATTGAGCTGGGTGTTGTTCTGTGCTCGGGGTGTCTGGGTGTATCCTGAAATAGGTGGTTTTATTTAAACCACCTCCTTTTTTAGGAGCTTTGAATCCCAGAATCCCAGACTGGCAGGGGTTAGGAGGGACCTCTGGAGATCACCTCATCCATCCCCTGCTCCAGAGAGCTAGAGGGGGCCCTGAGCTCTTGCTCAGC
>NW_008611531.1:11897-25351 GCF_000691845.1 Merops nubicus | reverse complement strand
CACTCTGTGGCTAAGCTCTCCACATCAATCTCTGAATGCAAAGCCAATGTCCTCTTGGAGATACACTTAGAAATAATTTGGACATTAAAATAACTTCTGTTTTTTTCTCCAACTAGCAAAATGTGGAGCGTGTGGTCCAGGATATGCAACTCCTCTGGATGCCATGAAAGGCAAGTGCTGTAACATCTTTTACAGACCATCTGTAAAGGAATTGTTTTCAGTTGAGGCAAAGGCTGAGTAGATGCCTTCCAGAGTGGTTTGTTAATTAGCAAGGCCAAGGAGACTTTAACCATCAGAAGGTATTTTATTTCCTTTTGCACTCAACGCTGGGCAAGACCCAAAAGCTCTGTTACCCCAAGTTCACTGGAACAAAGTGGGTCTGGGTTTAGGTGTATGCATGGCTTTAGGATGCCAACAGGCAGCAAGCTTTGCTTCTTGAGCATTGGAGCTCAACAAGACAGAGAGTTGCTTTAAGAGTATGGGAGCAAAGGTTTAACCTAAAAAAAAGCAGGTTCTGTTTGTGTTTTTGGGTGGAGACCTTTATATACTGAGCTCTCATGAAAACAAGTGACTGTCCAGGACAGAAAAAGGGAAGGCGAGGAGAATAGACTTGTTTATTCTGTGTGACAGAGCTTAATTCAAGCTTCTCATTCACTTGAAGCAGTACCCAGGTTCTCTTCTGTTCTTCCCAGCAGTGTGTGGCTAAATCCTGAGCCTCACTAAAGCCCCTGAGGCATTTTTGCTGTAGTTTTTAAGCATCAGAATGTCACCTTGAGTTCTTTGAGACCTTTTAAAAGCATCAGTGTTAGACTGTACTAAAGAGGCTTTTGGCACAGGTAGACTGAGAGCTGGGCCCTGGCAGGAGGGACTCATCACTGGTGTGACTGGGGAAGGGAGAGGCTTGTCGTGGTCTCACAGGTGGGAAGGTGGTCTCTGGCACTGTCCTTTTGCAGGAGAATAATCATATCCCCAGAGCCTCTTAAATTAGGAAGACAAGGGCATGGAAAGGCCCCACAGCTGAGCAACCACCTTCTGGCTACTCAAACTCTTTACTGCTGGTGTTTTTCCATAGAATGGAAATGCTGAGGCACAGCTTCCTAGGAACACTCATCATTTACAAATGGAGAGATTAAATCCAGAGAAGATTCTTGTAAAGCTAACCACAGATTTTCATTAGAATTGACTCATTAACAAGACTTCTGCTTTGGAAGGTCCCCGGGAGGAGATTGTGTACGTGCCTTGTATCTACAGAAACACAGGGACGGAGAAGCCTGATTACCTGGCCACTGTGGATGTTGACCCCAAATCTCCACACTATTGTCAGGTACCTGTGTGCAGAGCAGCTTCCACACGCCCTTGCCCACCAGGGTGGATTTTGGGGCTCATATAACAATTTTCAGGTAGATATTTGAGTTGAGAACCAAACAAATCCTCTGCTGGTTTTCCTGCTAGCTTACTCAAAGCTAACATTTATCTTGTTAGTCTCGAGACACTTTCAGAGCTTTTTTTTGCTTAGTATTTCAATAATATTATTATTATTTTTGTATTTTTGTAACACTGTTGCCGCTTTATACTGAGCGTGAGTATTAAGCTGTAGAAGGTGATGTTTCCTCAGGGTGTGTCAGTATGCAGGCAGAGTTTATCAGTGTCTGATAGGGTGTCTGATACTCTGGCAAATTCCACACTTCAGGTATTACAGATCTGCCCCATTTACTTCCCAAGCAGAAAGCTGTGGGTAGGCAGCCAGTGCCACACCAGGTTTTGGTAAGACTGCATTTGAACACTCACTGCTTGTGTGACTCCAGTGCCTGAAGACACCTGGGACTCCACTCTCCGTGTGTTTAAGGAGCAGCAAATCTGGTTTGACAACAGAATTTTTCAGAATTTGTTAGGGTTTTTTTTACAGCTACTGCTTAGGGTTTTATTGCGGAGGAATGGAGGAAGCAAATCTCCTGTAACTTTGACAAAGTTCAGTTGTAATCTTTCAACTTTGTTGGTTTTGCATTAGAAGAGTGAAAAACAGAGGCAAGAGTGCAAATGATCGTGTCGATTTGCTACAGTCAGCCCAGCTGTAATTGGGGAACTCTTGTAAAGTCAGAGCCTTGTGGTACACAGCCAGTGATGGGTGTCCTGTTGGCTTTTTTTTTCTGTATCATTATGGCATGTATTAATTAGACAGTGTGTAAAAGATGTGGATTAACCTAATAATATAGAATATTTAACAAGTGCTACGCAGTCACGATGTCCAACTTTCTTCTCCCACTTTCCAGTGTCAGCTCTGCATATCTCAGGCTGAATCTGCTTCCTGAATAACAAATAACAGTTTCCTTCTGCTCTTTATTAATTTAAGCTTTGACATAAAGACCCATTTCTTTGCCTAGGGGAAAGTTTTTGCCTATCCCAGACTGAATCTTAAGCCTGTCTCTGCTTTTGTAGGTGATCCATCGCCTGCCCATGCCAAACCTGAAGGATGAGCTCCATCACTCTGGGTGGAATGCCTGTAGCAGCTGCTTTGGGGATGCCACAAAGAGGAGAAACCGTCTGATTCTACCAAGTCTGATCTCTTCTCGAGTTTATGTGGTGGATGTGGGAACAGACTTGAGAGCTCCTAAAATCCATAAGGTATATGTAGACGACTTTAAGCTGGGTTTTTATTTCTTTTCTTTTGACCAAGAGACAGTGATATTATGGATTCCACCTTCAAACCCAAACAGGAGAGCCAGAACAGTTCTGGAAGCATTTGTCAAACATTGGGAACTTGTGGGGGACTTGAAACTTTTAACATTTATTGATAAGCTACACACAGAAATCTTGCACTGAAGAAATAGGAGTAAACGTGGAGTCAAACTCTGAAAAACTAGTAAGTTCTAGAATTCAACCTGCCTCTGCAATAGGAATCTCACTCAATATAGTTGCACACTGTGTTACTAATATGGACTCCGAGATCACAAGGGAAACTCCTACACAACACACTGAGCTGAGCATATGTAGACTGTATGTTTTTCAGACATGAGTTCAAATTTGGCTGGATTTTCACTGAGCAAAACCAGATCTCCATAAAAGACACCTCCTCCTTGACTTGCAATCCTTGGCTCCTAAACATGTCATATGTAGGTTTTTTTTATGTGATACGTAGATTTTTTTAGAAGAAAAAATTAAGAAAATGTTTTAATTTGGGGAAATGAACACTTTAAAAAAATCTCTTGTTCATGGAAACAATAGAAATCTTCCCCAAATCAAACATGTACTGCAATGGGATTCATTTGGCAGAGACACAGATTTTGGCGGAGCTACAGGTTTGGATATAGACTTGCACTTTTCCACGTCTGACTGTTCAGATTCTCTTTACAGACAGTGAAAAGAAAAAAAAAAAAAGCCTTGCTGGAGTAAGCTTTGTCTAACCTAGTTTAGAAAACTGTTTTAGGGTAAAGGAATTAGTTCTTAAGGGTGTTTGTTTCTTTTCACTGGCTATAGAGCAGAGAGGATCAGCTTAGATGTAAAGATGTCCACTGTCAGCATCTGGCCTTGGTCAGGTGGATCTTACAGCAATGTGTGAAACTTCAGTGCAAAGTTCCAGGTTTGGCAGAGATGATTTTAGTTACCAAAGCCATATTTTGAAGACAGGTCATCGTGTGGAATGTAAGGAGACTTTTAAGTGGTCTTTTTTCCCCACCTGCCTGCAAATACTCTCACTCCAAGTCTTTGAGGTTTGAGTTCTGTAGAACCTTGGTTAGCCTTTTAACTATTAATGCAGTGGCATAAATCCCCTGAAGGTTTCTTCTTGAAGAGTGAATCTTGTTTCAGACTGAGTCTCTGGCAAGCCTCAGAAGTTTTTTTCCCCTCTAAACTGCTACTACTCCAGCGAGAGCTGGTGTCTGGATATTGCACAAGTAGTGTTTCTGCTGCTGATACTGAGTGAGACAAACCCAGATGTCAGCATCTCACTGATTCACGAGTTAGACTGGTTCTAATCAGCTCTTGCTGTTCATATTTTTGAGGAGAACAGATAAATGTCATGGATGGTCCTTGTATTAATGGGCAGAGCAGAAAGCAGGAGGTGGCAGGTACTCAAAATAAAGAAATGATCCCTCTCACACACACGGGTTCCTGTTCCCACTCCCTCCTCTCTCTGAAACCTGAACTCCTAGGGGTGGAGCTGGTGATCTCGGCGAAGGTGACTGTGACTATGTGTCTACTCCTTTTAGATTGTCGAGCCAGTGGAGTTATTCTGGAAGGGTAATGTGGCAAATCCTCACACCTCTCACTGTCTGGGAAGTGGTGACATCTTGATCAGCTGTTTGGGAGACCCTTCTGGCAACGGGAAAGGTATTAATTCCCTTCATAACTCTGGAGAAGTAGCCGTGGATTTTTAAGACCTTCTAGTTCTTTTGTGCATGTAACCATTCCAGCAGTTGTGTATATAACTGTAGGATCAAGACTCCACTCACCAGGCAAACTGTGTGGGCATTGCTCTGCCACAGTAATTAGACCTGAAGTGGTGGAACCTCTGTGTTTGTGGGTTCAGCTGCCATATCTCAGGCTTTCACATGTGGTACTAAAGATGACCACCTTCAGTGGTTATAATATGAGAAAAAAACTCATTAACATTTCACTGAGGCCCCTTCAGCAGGGAGCAAGGAAGAATTGCCTTTGAACATGGTCTGTATCCACTCATGTGTTTGTCACTTGGGCATGAAAGACTCTTTTGCCAGCCTAAATCCTCTTTGTCTCACTGTCTAATGAAAAATCGAGCCTTTCAGGCTAGTCTAGATTGCATTTCCTGTTTAAAACTTTCAAAGAGTTACTGCGTATAAATTTTGTTACCTATTCAGGCATAAATCACCTGGTAGCTTAAGAGAAATGCTGATTATTAGAGGAAGCATCCTGTAGGTGGTAAGTGGGGAACCCTGCTCCTTTTCATGAGGTTTTTCTCTTCTGGCTCGTAGGCAAACATGTCCTTGAATAGATGCACGTTATGTACGTAACTCAAGGGTACTGTTGGCAAGCAAAGAAAAACAGAGGTGCCTCCTCCAGGATCTTCTCTGAGATCTTTCTTAACTGAAATGTACTCTAGGAGGGCCAGTGGAAATAACTGGAATGCATCAAGTAGAAATGGAGCAAACTGAAGCTTAAAAAATGCGCTGCAATGCGAGAAAGTTCTTTACAAGCCCAGCTCTCATTTGCTTTAATCCCCAAAAGCAAAACCAGCAGAATCACAGAACTTTCCTTTAAGCAGAGTGTTGCATTTTACAGCATGTTTAGTAAATAGACACTACACTACTAATATATTATTTGTCCTATTTAAAGCTACAGGTCTGTGTGAATATCTTCAAACAGTTCTCTTTGGTTTTACATTAGGTGGCTTTATTTTGCTGGACGGAGAGACCTTTCAAGTGAAAGGAAATTGGGAGAATGGGGAAAAGGTCCCCTCCCTGGGTTATGACTTCTGGTATCAGCCACGCCACAACGTCCTGATGAGCACTGAGTGGGGAGTCCCAAAAACCTTGGCAGGTGGTTTTAACCCAGCTGATGTAGAGAGAGGTGAGGGAGCATTTGTTTAAACTCTCAACAGTAGAAGCAATTCCTTGTTAAAATGGTATCTCCTGGGCTTATTTCTGCCTGATCTGCTCCACTAGGGCATTACGGCCGCCACATCAACGTGTGGGACTGGAGCACACACACCTACGTGCAGGCCATCGACCTCGGGGAGGGCTCCATCCCTCTGGAAATTCGGTTCCTCCACAACCCAGAGGCTGCAGAAGGGTTTGTTGGGTGTGCTCTGAACGGTGCGGTGCATCGGTTTTACAAGACAGAGGTGGGTGATGAAATCTGTGGTGCACACAAAAGATCAAACCTGGTTGTTCCAGAAATCCACTGATCACTTAGGAAATAGTTGAATTCAGATTAAAAAAATTTGGCTCCTAATTCCAGGCTAATTCTAGCCAAGCTATAGGATTGTGTCAGAGAGCAAACGTTCTAAGGAGCATACAAGCCAATGCCATGGCTTTCTGAAGTGACCACTTGGTCCCTCATCTTTGAGCTGTGGCAGCTGGGAGGCATTTTGAGTGTCTCTGCAGTGCGTTGCTTATGTCCAGTATGCAAATCTCCAGCAGCCTGACCCTGAAAGGAAGCAAAGCTTAAGAGATGATGGTGCCGGTCTGTCAGCTCACTTCTGGAGCTCCAGCCTTCCACAGTAACTTGTTGATCAATTTAATCACAATTAATGAATTGTGAAAGTCTCAAAGAGGGGAAGGTCTTGCCAATGACAGGAACATTAGTGAACATGAGATGATCTTGGGAACACTTGTGCCAAGTCCATGTAATGCTCCAGGCTGGGGCAGAGTATCTGGAAACTGCCCAGCAGAAAAGGACCTGGGGGTGCTGGTCGACAGCCAGCTGGAGATGAGCCAGTGTGTGCTCAGGTGGCTAAGAAGGCCACCAGCATCCTGGCTTGGATCAGCACTACTGTGGCCAGCAGGACTAGGGCAGGGATGGTCCCCCTGGACTCGGCGCTGGGGAGGCTGCACCTCAAGTCTTGTTTTCAGTTTTGGGCCCATCCCTCCAAGAAGGACCTTAAGGGGCATGTCCAGATAAGGGCAACAAAGCTGGTGAAGGGTCCAGAGCCCAAGTCTGGTGAGGAGCAGCTGAGGGACCTGGAAGCCCCCATCCCCAGAGGGGTTTCAAAGCCATGGAGATGTGGTGCTGAGGGACATGGTTTACTGGTGCCCTGGCAGTGCTGGGGGAACAGTTGGACTGAATGATCTTAAAGATCTCTTCCAACCAAAACGATTCTGTGATTCTGTGAGGAAAGCTTCAGTGTTAGCTCAACAGCTTGCTTTCTGGTCACTACACGTGTCAGCTGGACAGCTAACCAGAACAGGCAAACTGTGTCACTGGGGCGTGTGCTGCCTGCTGCCCAGCCAGGATCTGGCAGCATAAGGAAGAGCTGAAGATGGCAGAGGGAGGGGAATTGATGAGGTCATGGGCAGGGGGGTAGAGCTATTGCCATTTTAGAGGGTGAGCTGGAGACAGGACACCAAGCTGTAGGAGATGAGCAATCTTCAGCCCTGCCATTGTTCCAGCAATCTGTTTGAGGTGTCATTGCAGAGTGTAATCATTGACAGTCTCTCTGGCAGTGCAGCTGACATCCTCACTGCCTTGCTAACCATTCTTTGCATTGTGTGTATCACCTCTGCATGGGACCTGTTGAACAAATAGCCCTGTTTGTGTCTCCTCCCTCTGCGCTGCAGCACTGAACCCGCTCGGCTGACACCAAGGCAATAACCACACTGTTCTCTGCCCTGTCTTCTGCAGAGGGGAGACTGGGCAGCAGAGAAGGTGATTGAAGTACCCAGCAAGAAGGTGCAAGGATGGCTTCTCCCTGACATGCCAGGTTAGTGTGAGAGCGTTAGGGAGAGAAATGGGGGTTGTCCTCTTCAGTCCCCTGGTACAGTGGAGCTGTTTGCAAAATCTTCTCCTGCAGTAGCAAAAACTTCCCTTGTAAAATATTCACTTTCCATTTGAGTTCTTTGTGTAACACTCCTGATGGAACCACATGAGACTTGCTTATGAGCCACCCAGGAGGAGATTGTCAGACCTCTGCTGCTCCTGCACAGCTCAATGCTTGAGGTCAAGTTCTTGAGAAAAATACTTGGAGTTTGAGTCTTTCAGCATTGGAAATGGGCCCGAGAATGCTGGTAGAGCCTGAACCTCCTTTGAGTTGGGTTTCCAGGGAAGCTTGTGCTTGTTCAGCCTATAACTTCGCATCTTTTTCTGAAGGTACTACAACCAGGATTCTGAAAGATGACAGGCTTGTGGTCTTGGTTGTTGCTGGCCCTGTCCATATCCTGACTTTGCTACTGAATATTTTCTTGCAGGTCTCATTACTGACATCCTCATCTCACTGGATGACAGGTTCCTGTACTTCAGCAACTGGCTGCACGGAGACATCCGCCAGTATGACATCTCCGACACCCGCAGGCCCAGGCTGGTGGGACAGGTGAGGCAGCAGCAGAAGAGCTGCCACATACAGGGGCAGGCCAGGCTGCTTATTTCCTTCTTTTTTAAAAGGAGACAATGACAATTTAATTTTGCTTGAGCACAGTTATGATAATTCATGTCCCTTTGGTGGCTGACACCTCTTCTCCTGCATTCCCTTGTCACAGGTGTTTCTGGGAGGCAGCATCACTAAAGGTGGGCCTGTGACTGTAGTAGAAGACAAGGAATTGCAGCATCAGCCAGAGCCATTTGTGATCCAAGTAAGTTTTCCTGGCACAGTGCTGATGGTGATCCATTTAAAAATATTTCTGCACCTCAGTCAGATGTACAGCATATAAAAGTGTGTCTGAGCTGGGCTTTGCCTTGGCTTTGACACCTGAACAGGTGTCACGTCTCACGTGGACTGGAATTGGTGGATCCCAATGAGTGTTTGGGGTCCCTGGTGGAACAGGACAAGCTGCTCAACTGCTTGTGTAATCACATCTTCCCTGCTGCTGTTCGCTAGCTAATGGACAGCTAGCACAGTACATGTCCAACACACCACCATCATTGCTTCTGATCATCACAGAACCACAGAATCATCGAATGGTTTTGATTGGAAGAGACCTTGAAGCTCATCAAGTCCAACCATTCCCCCAGCACGGGCAGGTCCCCACTGAGCCATGTCCCTCACACCACATCTCCATGGCTTGGGAACCCCTCCAGGGGTGGGGACTCCACCGCTGCCCTGGGCAGCCTGGCACAGCCCTGGGCAACCCTCCAGGGCAAGAAATTGTTCCTCAGGGGCAACTGAAACCTTCCCTGGTGCAACTTGAGGCTGTTTCCTCTTGTCCTCTCACTTGTTCCTTGGGAGCAGAGCCCGACCCTCACCTGGCTGCAATCTCCTGTCAGGAGGTGTCAGAGCAAGAAGGTCTCCCCTGAGCCTCCCCCAGCTCCCTCAGCTGCTTCTCCCCACACTTGGGATCTAGACCCTTCCCCAGCAGCTTCGTTGCTCTTCTGTGGCCACACACCAGCCCCTCAAGGTCCTTCTTGGAGTGAGAGGCTGAAAACTGACCCCAGGATTTGAGGTGTGGCCTCACCACTTCACCTGTTCAGAGGGAGAGGTCCACGTCTCAATCTTTCAATCACTGATGGTCAAAGCACTAAACTGGCTCCTTCTGCAGTGGTGGGGGTGTGTGAAGAGTTCAATAACACCTGGCATCAGGATAGAAAAATGAAAGTATTAATTATCTCTGATTATTATCAATGTGCATTAATATTATCACTGTCAAGGCAGTTAGGTATGGAAAGTCTCAAGATACGCAAGACCTGAATATGGTCACAGCCAAGTTCAGCTGGCCACTGGAGGTGGTTTCAGGAAGTTCCACACACTCCTTTTCCTCCTAGTGCAGATCATTGCCCAGCTGCACGATAGACATTTTCTCAATTGCAGCTCTTGTGGCACCCACTTCTTGATTTTTGATGCTTCCATCCAAGTACAGTGACCTGAACCCTTCAGCCTTTACTTTGTTACATGACTAGTTCTGTGAATTAGGTGGAACTCATCTGAAGTGGCTTCGAGGCTCCCTGTTAGTAAGGAATAAGACTCCCAGTGAAAACTGTTCTTTCTCCAAAATTTGGTTCTTGTGTCAAGGATTTCAGCACTGGATGGTCCTCCGAGTAGCAGAACTGACAGGCTGTTTTGTTCCTCCTTGCTGTTGCATTTGTTGTGTTCGACCTCCATGGCAGCTTGTCTTGAGCACCCTGTTCTCTGTAATTTTAGGGGAAGAAGGTGCCGGGTGGACCGCAGATGATTCAGCTTAGCTTGGATGGGAAGAGGTTGTATGTCACCACCTCTCTCTACAGCGGCTGGGACAAGCAGTTCTACCCGGATCTTGTCAAGTAAGAAAAATGGGGTAAACAGTGATTACTGGACAAGCCCATGGCCAAGATTTCTTTCTTAAATAGCACTATGCATATCCAGCTATACACAGAGCACAGGGAGACTGAATCCAGTAACATTTATACCCAGCTGGGCAACCTGGATCTTTCACTCGCTAGCCAGAACTCATCCCTGCACAACAGGCTCACAGAAGTTGGGGTCTGCACACACTATTTGTTGAAATCAGGATTTGTTTTGAGGTAGATGAGAATGGGAAGAAAACAGTGAGTGTGACCAAGCCTCCTGCAGTTTGTGGTACTTCCAGACTGCCTTTGAGGGTGTCAGCATGACTGTCTGTTTCTGGGAATTAGTGGAGATGATCTTCCAGATGGCCACAGGAGGGCACAGTGCAGCTTGTCTGTTCCTTCAGAAGTAACAGCAGCTATTAATTTTCACTGGTTCCTTGCTAATTTGAGGTTGCAGGTTTCATTGAGGCAGTGGAACTCACTTTTAAGACCTGCTAAGACCCATTTGGAATCTGGGATTTTTGCCATTTTATATTAAATGAAGACAAATCCTGCCCAAATATGGAAGAGAAAAGCAACAAATACAAGTCTTTTTCCCAATACCTGTTTTCTTGTCCCTTTTCCAGGGAAGGCTCTGTTATGCTGCAGATTGATGTGGATACTGAAAGAGGTGGATTGAAAGTGAATAAAAACTTCCTAGTGGATTTTGGGAAGGAACCTGATGGGCCTGTCCTAGCTCATGAGATTCGTTACCCTGGTGGAGACTGTACCTCTGATATCTGGATGTAATTGTTTTCTGGAGCTGGTTTTTTTTTTTCTTTCTGTTGTTTTTTTCTCTTTCTCCTTCTCTCTCCTCTACCCTCCACTTCTCTTTGCTAAAGGTGAATCGAGTCATCTGGAACTTTGTCCACTATCTAAATGTAGAGTTCCATCAAGGTGAGCCACAGAAGCTCCACTTTCTTCTCATTCTGAGGCAGCCAAGTAAATCTCTGAACCGTGCCCTACATCTCATTTTCTTGACTCCTTCCCCTTTCACAAGGTCCTGTGTGATCACTGTTGACTGTCAGGTTCAAGGCCAGCATCACCAGTCTTTAAAAAGACTGTTTGCTTTGTTTGGTGCTTCTTGGCCTTGCCTCTGTTTGTTCATGGAGAAGCTGTTCCTAAATAACTCCATAAGAAGGATACATTCCATGGGCTTGACCCAGAGCAGGAGTGTCCTCTTCCTGCAAAGCTTCATTTGCTCATAAACTAATCACTGCTTTACAGCACACACAGCATAAAAATCATGCCTATCTAATCTGAAACCACATTTCCAGGGCTGGGTTATATTTTAGCATTTGTGCATTGATGTTATAAAAAAAAATCACAATAAAATTCTTCTTCAAGTCAGGTGGAGCTGCACTTTTTTTATTATTTTTAACGTTTTAGCATTTTCTATTTCAAAGAACATAAAATGTAAGGTCATTTCAGAAAGTAACTTTATCAGCCAGCTAAAAGTTCTGTGTGAGGGATTTATTTTCACTAAAGCCATCTTTGTTCCCATTATTGCAAGCAAATATTCTCTTCCATTTTCTAAGACTGGAGAAAACTGCAGAAATCTCTTCTGGTGATGCCAGCAGCAGGTGTCCTACAGGTGTCTTGCAACTGCTTGAACAGACAAGCATTCACAAGTCCACCCTTTCTTCTCCTGCCAGTTCTTGGTGCTTCTTCCCTGTGCTGCTTTTTGGATTTGAGTTTGTTTTCTGCCTCCCCAGATCTGTTTCTTTCCTGTCTGTGTCTGTTGCCAGCCTCTGCCCTTCCCTGCCAAAATTCATGGCTGCTTTCCACGCTGGAATTGCAGCAGCACTGTTGGAGGAGCAGCGTGTTAGTGGGACTTCTCATGCAGCCTTTGCCTCAGCTTTTTTCTGGCTTTTCCTGTACTCCCACAATAAAATCCTCGTCTAGCTGACAGATCTTGCTCTGTAATCAAGGCCTCATTACACAAGTAGCTGCTGCTGTCTTGCCTGAAGTATTTGGAACCTGGCTCGGGGAGCTCACCGTTGTGTTTTCAACGTATAGCAGCTCAGCTGCTGCCACTCGGTCTCTGACACCTGCCAGGAGCAGTTCTGTTGGGACCTCATGAAGCTTTCCATGTGCCAAGGCACTGGAGCAACCCGAGTCTGGTGGAAAAACCATTTTCAGGAGGTTCTTCTTAGAAAGGGGTGATGTTTAACCATCTTGCTGCAAGGACTACTCCTACTGGACCCCATGTTTTTTCACACTCGTTTCCTACAAGACTGGGCATTTTCTTTTGGAAGAGGTGTGTGATCTTCCCTGTGGCCACATGGTGGCAGGCAGCAGCCGGGCTTCCAGCTGGGAGTTTCTCACTCTAATAGTTTTAGGTCGTGATTTTCCACAGATCATAAACTTCCTCATGAGGATGGCTCTCAGGCCTCTTCTTGGTCCATCAGTGTGTTGCAGGGTGACTGGGGCCTCTTGTTCCAGCTACAGCGAGCACTCCTGTCTGGGTCCTGTCCTGGAATCCCAGTTGGAAACGCCCCTGGATACAAGTGTGCACAGGTGCTGATGTGTGGATTGCTTCTGTTCTTTGCACAAGGCAAATATTAAAGGCAAAGAGGTAGAGAAGGAAGAGAAAAGCAAAGTGGGGGACCCTTCTGAACAAAAATATTTCATTTTTCCTGGCATCTGCTAATCCTGGCTCTGAAAAAGGTAAGCTGTTAGTAGAGAGTTCCTTGTGATCCTGGGAAAAAACCCAACTGGTCTCACCACACTTAGGGGATCTGCATCTACAGCAGAGATTCTGCTTTATTGCAAGGTGAGCTTTGCCATGGACTGATGTATTGACACCACCTTCTTGGCATCAGGAAGTTTCTGAGGGGACACAGTCATGGTAAATACCCACAGGCAAAGGCCATTGGAAATGGCTCCCAGAATGTCAGACACCAGCCAAGACATGTGCAGGTATCTGGTGGGTCAGAAAAGACACTTGCCTCTTTGTTCAGTACCACTGTAGAGGTTTCACCTGCTGGCCAAAATCCATCCTTACTCACCAGCACGCAAAACTCAGGCTCTGCACAGGCTGTTTGTTGAAATCCCAATCTAGGTAAGAATGTGAGGAAGGCAGTGAACATGACCTAGCCTTCTGCAGTCCACAGTACCTCCAAACTGCCTGTGAGAGCAGCAGCGTGACTTCGATTTTAGGTTGAAGAGAGCAGATGTTCAGATGGCCACGGGAGGGCAGAGTGCAGCTTCTTCCTTCCCGAGTCGGTTGCCTGGTTTTCATTCTTTCATTGTTAATTTGAGGTTGCAGATTAATTTATATTTCTGCTGCCAAGACAAGTAGCTGTGTTTATATAAAAAAGAGATTCTATTTGTAGTATTTTCAACAGGTCTGAGAGGGCAGCAAGATAGTTGTAGCTGGGAATTACAGAATGAGCAGTTTCTGCTCTAAGTGAAGCCAGAGCAGTTGTGATGAGAGTCACCATTAAATACCCCTGTTTTTCGGTCTGTTGCCTTGAGCTCTCCACTCCTCTGCTGACCACTGACCTGCTTCTGAGTCTAAGAGTGTA
>NW_008611531.1:0-11866 GCF_000691845.1 Merops nubicus | reverse complement strand
AGGGAAGTGCCTTGTTGTATACAGAGATGTGTCAGTGAGTCTTTGGAGGGGAACCTGAAATGTTTAGATAACTGCTTGGCATATGTGTTCCTGTTTCATTTCCACCTCTGTCACGGGAGGAGTGTCAACTGCTCCTGTTTTCCTGGGTTGCAGGTTCCAGGTCTGCCAGTCTTTAGGCAGAGGAGTGGAAGAGGAGCCCCAGCAGGTCCTGCTCCTCCACCCTCCCCAGCTGTGTGGTGCTGCCACTCCTCTGGCATCAGAGGCTGACTGGGTGGTTCTGGGAGGAGTCGGTGGAAGGAGCTGATCCAGCAGAAAACCAGCACTGCCCAAAAGGTGACTCAGGGACATCATCCTCGAGTGGCTGCTCAGGTCACTGCTCATGACACACTGCCTGAAATCACAACCTGAGGATGTGGCTTTCGGGCGGGCAGGTCTGGTTGTTGCTGTGGGCTGTAGTGGGGAGGGGTGAGCCCAGAGCTGCCACTGTGCTCCTGGCCAGGGCCTTGTGCCCTCTCCCCTGGGACTCCTGCTCCAACAGCAAACCCCTTGGTTGGAGGGGAAGGCCCAGTGGGAAAAGGCAGAGTGGAGCCTTGAGGGAGCAAAATAGTCATTGTGAGGCTTTGTGTCAGAACTGGCATGGCCAGCAGGACCAGAGCAGGGATCTCCCCCCTGGACACAGCAGTGGGGAGGCCTCCTCTCAAATCCTGGGTTCAGTTTTTGGACCCTCACTCCAAGAAGGATCTTGAGGGCCTGGAATGTGGCCAGAGAAGGGCAATGAAGCTGGGGAAGGGTCCAGAGCCCAAGAGTGGGGAGGAGCAGCTGAGGGAGTTGGGGGTGCTGAGCCTGGAGCAAAGGAGGCTCAGGGGAGACCTTCTGGCTCTGCACAGCTCCTGACAGGAGCCTGGAGCCAGGGGGGGGTCGGGCTCTGCTCCCAAGGGACAAGGGACAGGATGAGAGGAACTGGCCTCAAGTTTCGCCAGGGGAGGTTTCAGTTGCCCCTGAGGAACAATTTCTTGCCCTGGAGGGTTGCCCAGGGCTGTGCCAGGCTGCCCAGGGCAGTGGTGGAGTCCCCACCCCTGGAGGGGTTCCCAAGCCGTGGAGATGTGGGGTGGGGGACATGGGGCAGTGGGGACCTGGCCGTGCTGGGGGGATGGCTGGGCTCCAGGAGCTGGAAGGTCTCTTCCATCTAAAAGCATTCACTGATTCTGTGATTCCAGTGTCCCTAACCCTCCAGCAAACCTTGTACTCTGCACATGGAATGTTTTTGGAAGTAAGGTGCTGAAGGCACCATGTGTTCCTGATGTGAGTCCTGTAGCCCTGGGATGTTGGATTTGTCTCCACTCAGTGAGGTGCTGGAGAGATCCCAGGTGGTGGATCTGAGCTGTACACAGTCTGACGGCTTTTAACCTTTCCCTTTTGTCTTCATCTGCCTCTGCCCTTCAGGCTGTTTTGTTACCACTGGTGCTACAGCTCTGAGCCCTCTGTCCTTCTGTCTCACATGCCTTTGGTGGGCTCTGCTCTGCTGCCCCCAGAGCTGTTGGTGTCTTGCCACCACCAGTGTGCCATGTGCTGTACACTTGCCACAGCCTTCTGGCTGCAGCCGGTGAGAAGCTGTCTGCCAGGAACCTCACCATCCTGCTCCCTTTCTGCTCTCCCCTCTGCCCTGGCAGGAGGGGACCTCGGCTGATTTTCATCTGTGTTTGCCTGCACCATGAACTTGCAAAGCTCTTGTTTCTCAACAACTTCCAGAGTTGCATGCTATGGTTTTCCTTCTGCTCCTGAGCAAGGGAATAGGATGGAACAGAGTGAAACTCTTGGGAGACGTGGAGCCCCGGGAGGTCCAGGACAATGTTGCTCTGCTGGCAGTTTTTGCTGGGGCAGTGGTGCTGACCACAGTCTGTCCCAGCTCTCGTGGTGCTGAGTGCCTTGCTGACCTGTCTGAACGTGACAGTGGCTGTACAGAGTGTGGAGGCCAGGACCAAGCACAGGAGAAGGGATCAGATGATGAGCAACACTCAGACACCCTGGGGCACTTCCAGGGTTTTACGAAGGGTGAGTGGGAGGTGAATGTCCCCCCCCGGAGATCTGAGGGGAGGTTGGAGATGGCTCCTGTAGTTGGGGGAGTTCTTGCTGGATGTTTAGGGCAGACCCAGTGTCCTGGGGGAAGCGAGGCCTTCTCCCAGCACTCTGAGTGTGGTGTGCCACTCTGCACTGGGTTGCATCACCTGGCTTGCCCATTATCCACATTACAGCATATTCTTCCCTATCAGGCCTGGAAGAGATGGTTGGAAGGAGGGGAGCAGTTACTACCTCGGTGTGGGCTGTCCCTTGAAGCCCCTGATTGCTGTCCCATGCCACGGCTTCCCGTCTCTGCTGGCCACAGGGAGCTGTTTGTGGGCTGTGGGCAGCCCACGCTGCTGGAGTTCTCTGCTGCCCATCGCTGGCTGGCTGGTTGGTGCTGCTGAGCTGGCTCTTATCCTTCCTGCTATCAGCTTAATTAGAAAACTCAGCACCCCACAGCTCGATTTGGTGAGGGATGCCAAAGACGTCACCGAGGGAAGCCGAATAGGATGACCAGCAAACTTTGTTAATGAGTGGAAGGCTAATGAACTTTTTAATTGGCAGGTGTGGAGGTGCCAGGAGAAGGTGCAGGGAGACCTGCATGTTGTATCAGCAGAAGCCAGCAAAGAGGCATCAGTCGACCACCTGCAATTGCCCCCAGTGAAGCAGGAGCTTCTTGTGTGCCCTTGAGCCTGGTTGTGCTCCTGCCCACCAGGTGAATGAGGCCAGCAGCAGGTCAGGCACAAAGCCTGAACTCCTCCTTTGTGTTTGTTTGGAGAAAGAAGGGCAGTTGCATTCCTTGTGAAGGAGTGAGAACAAGCCTGTATAAACCCCCATTTTCTTGCATTTCTACTGCCTGAAACAAAGCACTTGGCAGCCTGGGCCCACCTGCCTCTGAGTAGGACACGAAGGATTTCAGAAACTGCTTAGAGCTGGGCACTGGTGCCCAGTGCCAGGCTGCACCCATATCCACCTGCCTCATGTTTGAAGTGCTGTTCTGGAACAAGAGAGCCATTAATTACAGCCCTGATGAGCCTGGCTGTTTGTCCTGATGGAGGTCTCCCAAGGGCTTCCTTAATGGTGCTGTCAGATGTTTCTACATTCCTGTGTGGAGCAATTACTTATCCTGTGGAATGTGCCCTCTGATTGAGGAGTTCTTCCACAAGATATAGTGATGCTCATTCATGTTCTGTGGTGCTTGGTGTTTTCTTCCTGCTTTAGCTTAGCAGCTGGTGGCAGCCAGGCTCATGGTGACCTCAAGAGAGGACGCTTTTCCCAAAATGCTTCTCTGCTTTTCTCTAATACTTCAGGCCCTTTAACAGAGACCTCTTTTGTTCCTGTGGGGGGGTTTGTGGCAGTCTAGTCCCGTTTCAACCATGCTGGTGCCAGGCACTTTGTGGAGTTGGCGCATGCCATGGGGCAAGGTGAGGAGGTAGCCCTTGGCTGCAGCCCTCAAGAAGACTGGTCATGTCCTGCCCTGAGCTGCAGTTTGTCCAAGCAGGTGGACATGAATACATCTCTGTTACTAGTTTTTCCAAGCATCATTCTGCTTCAGCAAGGTGGGGGAAGTTGTTTCCCAGTTCGCAGTCCTTAGAGCTCTGAAACGCTTCTTTCTGGGTACAGACACCTCTGGGACGTGCTGTTTGAGCTGACCCCAGGGAGCCCGTGATGCCTTCAGCTCAGCCCTCAGACAGAGACGTGCCTTCTGTCAGGGTCCAGGTTTCAGAGGTGCCTTTGGTGGCCTCCGTATGTTCAAGCCTTGTAATCTGCAGGAGGCTGCTGGTGGGGCTGATTATCTGACTGGGTTTCTCATCCCCTGTGTGGAATTTGCAGCCATTGCACTTTTGTATGGCAGGAACATGGGGATGGGGGTTGGCTTTAATTAGCTTGTGTCTGGGCTGGGAGATGGAGGCCTCCAGAGCCTGAAGAAGTCCACTGGAAATGGCCACAGCCCCAGGATCAGATATGGGAGGTCGTGTTTAAGGAAAAGACCTGCATGGCCCAGCAGATTTTTCCTCCAGATTGGTGGTTAGCAAGGCAGAAACAAGCTACAGTGCTGGTCTGGCACCTCCCAAATGCTGGGCAGAGATGGCTCCTCCCTTGGCAGCTTCGTTGTCCCCCCACCCTTCTGGCTTGTATATAAGGCCCCCTTGGAGCAGCCTCAGCACAACACAACCTTCTCCAGCGTGGCAGACAGCAAAGCTGCACCTCCAGCTCCAGCACCTCTGCTCTTGAGGAGAGTCAACCAGAAGCCTTCATTATGGGTAAGAGAGACTCTGCAGCCTCCCCACAGCAGCTCCAAGCCTGGGAGCTCCATCCTGGGTCCAGCTCTGGCCACACTGCCTGGGAGCTGCAGACATCCCACCTTGAGACCCAGTGAGGACTGGTAGGTTGGTTCCTTGGCAGCAATGCAGGGAGGAGAATGGTGGGACTCAACTTTTTTGTTGTGTTGAGAAGGTCCATCAGAGTTTTCTGAATAGGCACCTTTTAAGGATGTGGATGTTTTTCATTTTTCTCTTCTCTTCTTCTCACATCAGACAGATGCAGAACTCAGTGCTACGAGTACCCCACCTGCCCAGACACTGTGAAAGGCAAGTTGTGGTGTTTGAGCTCTGTGTTAGTGGAGACCACTGTTACTGAACTGTGTGTGCTGAGGCCCTTCCCCTAGAGGGAGAAGGAGACCTGAAACTCTATGGAGATGCACTGTTGTTGTTCTCTTACCTCTGGGTCAGCGGTGGAACAGGGTTGAACTGTTGCCAGGGAGCAAGGAGGAAGGTCATAGTATCTAAAAGAATAAGTTCAGTCTCAGCTGCGAGTCTGTTGAAGCTTTTCCTTCCTGTCTGGTTCATGGCCTGTTTTAACACCAGCTTTCTGTTGATCCAGCTCCTAGGGAGGAGGTTGCCTACGTGACCTGCACCTACAGGTCAACATGCATCGACCAGCCTGACTTCCTGGCCACCATCGATCTCAATCCCAGATCTCCATGTTATGGCCAGGTACCTGTGTCTCCACTGTTTTTTTTTGCTGGGCTGGTGACTATCTGTTGGCTCTTTGCCTCGTAGTGCCCCCAGATTCAGGACATTTGCTTTCTCATGCTGGGGAAAATGGGATTGCTTGATGCCTGCTCTCCATGCCAGCTCTCTGGTTGTCTTGCTCTGTGGTGGGTTAACCCTGGCTGAGGAAGTGATGCCCACCAAGCCACTCTATAACCCTTCTCCTTTCCTCTCCCTCCTCCACAGAGCAAAAGGGGAAAGGAAAATAAGATGGGGACAAAACCCCTTGTGGGTAAAAACAAAGGCAGTTTAATTGGAAAGCAAAGCCAAGCAATGCTGCATGCAGAAGTGAAAAGAAAACTTAAGATTTATTCTCTGCTTCCCATCCCCAGGCGATGTCTGGCCTTTCCTGGGAAGCAGGGCTTCAAAACACACAGCGGTTGCTCTGGAGGACCAAGGAGTAGCACCCCCCTCACCCTCCCTCCTCCTTCTCCTTTGTACCAGCTCTCTAGCTGAGCTGAGGTCATATGCTCTGGAATATCCTTGTGGTCAGTTCGGGTCAGCTGTCCTGGTTCTGTTCCCCATAAGCTCCTGCCCCCAAATCCCACTGTGGGGGAGTGTTAGGAAGAGCCTTGGTGCTGTGCGAGCTCTGCTCAGTGGCGCTCACAACAGGGGTGTTCCCAACACCCTGCTGACTCCCAGCACAGGAGCCCTGCACCAGGAGGCTGCTGTGGGAAAATCAGCTTGGCGAGACCCCATACGTGCTCCTTCTTGTCTTCCTTCATCTTCCTGTCCTATCCACCCTGGCTTAACTCTTGTCCCTGCTGCCTGGCCATGTCCTGCCAGGACTCCTCTGGGAAACCCCTTGGGAGTTTTGTCGTGGCAGGTTCTGGATTCTCCACTGGTGTTATGTGCGAGGTAGAGATGTTGTCTGTGCAGAATCTCACCTTCCTGCTCTCTTTCCACTGTCCCCTGTGTGCTTGGCTCAAGTTGAACCACCTCCATCTGTGTCCTGGGGACAAGTCAGCTCTGACTCACTTCCCAACTCACTTCCAGAGAATCTTGGTGCCGCAAGTGAGCTTTGGAGCATGTGCTCCGAGTCACCCTGTCAGTGGTTGCTCAGCATGGACAGTGGGTTCTGGTGACCCAGGGGTTTAGGGTGTCCAGCACTTTGCGGAGGTCAGCTGGTCTCTGCTGTGTGATGATGTCAGAGGAGTTCTGAACCAGCCTGTCAGCTGCCGCCCTCAGTGGGAGGTCGGCCTGTGCCAGTTCCTGAAGGCTGCAGATGGGTTAAACACATCAAGGGTGGATGTATGACCTGGTGAGTCCGGTACTGCAAGAGCTTTGAAGAAAACATACTTTCAAGCTCATACAGGATTTACTTTTAACACATTTTGAACTCCATTCCTAGGAGGAGCTTGCAGAGCAACGCACCATTTTTGTCAACATAATAATTTCTTCATATACATGATTTTCTGAGTTTTAGTGGCATGGGGTGAGGAATTCTTGAAAGAATCTCTGCATTTCTCATCAGCACACTGTACCCGGACAGAGAGCAGTTTTCTCCTCCTGGAGGCAGTCCCAGCTCCAGTCCAATGGAGGCCATCAAGATGGAAGCATCTGCCAGCACTAGGGCCCCCCATGTCTCGCTGCCTCCCCGTGCCCACCCTAACTCTGCCTTGACTGCCTGCCTAGGTGATCCACCGCCTGCCCATGCCCAACCTCAAAGACGAGCTGCATTCCTCGGGGTGGAGTGCTGGCTGCAGCTGCTTGGACAATGTCCCAGCGAAAAGGAACAAGCTGATTCTGCCCGGTTTGATTTCCTCCCGCATCTACGTGGTGGATGTGGGTTCCCAGTGCCGGGCTCCCAAGCTGTGTAAGGTATGAGGGAGAAGGTTCAAAGACAGGTTTCTGGGAAGGAGTTGGGAACTGGTGCTTCTGGAATAATACCCAGGGAAGAGGGCTCTCTCTGCATCTTCTCTTCCACCCTGATTTTAGAGAGCTGGGTCACAATGCCCTCTCAACTCTCTCCTTGTCAGAGCAAGGAAGACTCCAATCATTGTTGTGTTCCTTTCTGTGGGCCTGTTGCGTTTGGAGGGTGTCTAATAACTGCAAAGCATGCCACAGAGAGATGAGCGGTCCTGACTTAGGTGTTGCTTTGGTCTTGTCTGTGTAGAGGGGAGCTCAGAGGCTTCTGGGCTACTCTGAAAGGAGGAACAGGCCCTGGCAAGGGTGAGTTCTTGGACAGAAGGCTCCCACAAGTGTCAGAGGTTTTCAGGAGACTCTGGTGGCCGAAAGCTCTGACAGGGAGTGTCAAATGAGCCGAGCAGGCCCAGGCTGATGTGTGTGTGGCTTTTTCCCAGATGATCGAGCCCGTGGATGTCTTCTGGAAGTGCAACAAGGGCTACCTGGCTGTAGTCCGCAGCCTGCCCAACGGGGACATCTTGATCGCCAACATGGGAGATCCAGCTGGCAATGGGAAAGGTACATTTCCTGTGACAACTCCATAGACAGATGAACTGGTCTGGAGGAGGAGTGTGTGATTTGTCATCCACCCCCTTTTGGATCACAGGCGGGTTTATCGTGCTGGATGGACAGACCTTTGTGGTTGAGGGCCTTGAGCTGAAGGGGAACTGGGAACACGAGTGTGAGGCCCCCCCGACCGGGTGTGACTTCTGGTACCAGCCGCGCCACAACGTCCTGGTCAGCTCTGCTGGCTTTGTCCCCAGAATTGCGGGACGTGGATTTAATCCCGACGACCTGAAGAAAGGTGAGAGAATATGGCTGCAGGTCCTGAGCCTGAGCTCACTGAGGCAGTGGGAGGGTGTCAACGCCCACAGAGAGAGGGGACAGGCTGGTTTCCCCAGAATGGCCCATTTTACAGGCACAGCTACAGGAGGAGCATCTGTCCCCAAGTTAAGCTGGTCCCCATCTTCTCCTGCTGCTCCCTCAATCTTGGCAGCTTCTCTGATGATCAGGGCTTGTCTCTGCCGTGGCTGTCCCCATCTGGGAACATTCCGGGAGGGATTCGTGTCCATGGGTGGCCATCCTCTCCTGACTCAGTTTTCCTCAGGGGTCTTTGGGCACCGCCTGAACGTGTGGAACTTGTCCTGCCGGACCCTCACCCAGTGCTTTGACCTGGGGGAGGACTCCCTGCCCCTGAGCGTGAAGTTTCTGCACAACCCTGATGCTGCTGAGGGCTACGTCAGCTGCGCCCTCAGTGGCATCATCTACCGCTTCTACAAGTGCGAGGCAAGTCTCTGCCAGGGGTGACCTGGCCACCATGAGCCACAGAGGGCTGGAGACACCCCCAGAAGAAATTGGGGGTGGCGGAGAGAAGGGGGGAGGTGCATGGAGAGTTCTTGCCTGAGCAGCCAGGGTCACTCACCCCGTGGTGCCCCTGTTCCTTGTGCAGAGGGACAACTGGGCAGTCGAGGAGGTGATCCGGATACCAGCCAAGGAAGTGTCAGGATGGATTATGTGCAAGATGCCAGGTTGGTGTGCCCAAAATTGGGTTTCATTTTTCCTCCCGGAGCGTCGAGTTGGGTGGCTTGAGGCTGGGCATGTTTTCTGTTGCTGCTGCCTTCTCTGGAGCTTTGTTTCTCTGCCCTTCAGCCTTCACAGTTGACCTCGTCATCTCGATGGATGACAAGTACCTGTATGTCAGCAACTGGCTGCACGGAGACATCCGCCAGTATGAGATCTCCAAGAACTGCAAGCCCAGGCTGGTGGGACAGGTAAGGTGGGAGCAGAAGGGCTTCCCAGGAGCTTCCTGAGCTCCTGGATCTGCTGGTGGCTGGAGGAGAAGACAACTGCCATGCATCCTCAGAGGTGGACCCGTGACTGTGTGTAGAGACGAAGAGCTCAAGTGCCAGCCAGAGCCCCTGGTGGTCAAGGTGAGCTCTGAGTTGCCCTCTGGTGTCCTGTGGACTTTGGCTCTGCTCTGCCAATCCTCTGCCCAGGGTGTCTGGGGTGGGTGTCGTCTGAGGGGCCCGTGTGCCTGCAGCACCTGGTAGCTTGGGAGGAGAGGCAGCCACTCTGCCCTGCTCTGTTCCTGCTTGTGCTGGGCTGCTCCAGGACAGGAGCATCCCTGATGTCCGTTGTGCCTCCAGTGCAAGAGGATCTACGGTGGACCCTGCAAAATGCAGCTCAGCCTGGATGGCAAGAGGCTGTACGTCACCAACTCCTTCTACAGCACCTGGGACAAGCAGTTCTACCCGAACCTGGTCAGGTAAGAAACTTTGGGAAGGCTTTTTTGGATGGCCTCTGCACTGGAGATGGGGAAGGTGACAGTGCCTACTCCCTGTGGGAGAGAAGCTGTTGAGGAAGAAGGCTCTGCCTTGATATGGACCAGAAGGATGAAGGGCAGGATCTCCTGAAGAAGACCACAGTTTGTTGGCTGTAACAGCCACACTCTTGTCCCCTTGCAGGGAAGGCTCTGTCATGCTGCAGATTGATGTGGACACGGAGAAGGGAGGCCTGACAGTGAACAAGAACTTCCTGGTGGATTTTGGAAAGGAACCCCATGGGCCTTGCCTTGCCCATGACATCCACTTCCCTTCTGGAGACTCCACCTCCGAAATCATGGCCTAGGTGCCACGTGAAAGAGTCCCTCCTTTTATCTCTTCCATAGTGCAGCCATTAACAGAAAATGCAGGGTAGCTGGGCTTAGGGTTCATTGCTGGAGGCTAGATTGCTGAGCTGTAGCAGCTCTGGGTTGTTGTGAGGGTTTGGTTCAGGCAGACCAGTGAAGGACAGACGACCCATTTTCAGTGTTGTTTTCTGTGAAAAGTGGTGCTGGGTCATGGTTCTCAGGGCAGAGCCTGGGGTGGTTGTCAGATGCTGAGGTGTGCAGAACATGCAGTGCCTCCTGGCGGGTACCTGTGTACCCACCACGTCCTGGCTCTGCCATGGGTGGGTGTTGGAACCTGCTGTGACCTTCCAGCCTGTGAGCTGTCACCGTCTCGTACCGGGGCCCTCAGCAAGGTACGGAGCCCTCAGTTATGATTCGGTGCTTGTTCACCCTGGAAAATTAAGACAAAAGAAAGTGAAGTGCCCAGTTCGTCTGAGTTGCTGTTCCTCAGCCAGGTGACTCCCAGAGGGTCCTACCCCGATGCAGGAGCCTCTTGGCTCCCTTCTCCTTGCCGGGGTTGGCAGCGTCACAGCTGAAGGAGCATCAAGTGCTTTATTTTGAAAAGATGTGCCTAGTTCTAACGCTGGTTTGCTCGTGTTCTGCTTTAAACAAATAAAATTGTGCATTGCATCCATTGGATCTTCACCTGTCTTCTTTCACTGAAGCCTTTCAGATTTCTCTCAGGGAAAACAAATGCCATCAGTGGTCAGTGATAAGATGAGGGGTTTGAAAAGCCCTGTGACAATTCACAGGTTGTGCCTGTCAGTCTTCTTGGACATTTCTGTTAGAAACTGTCTTTACTTGTTCCCTTTTTGTGTACATTCTTGCAGGCATGTGTTGGCAACCATTTGTTCTTTTTCTGCCCCAAACAAACGTACCTTGTGAGAGCCATGTAGCTTTGTCATCACCCAGATCAACCGTTTGGTTTTCATAGGGCTTTAATCTATGTGAAGGATGGCAAGAACACATGGAGCAGACACTCCAGTGCAATCCCTTGTGTTTGTCAGGTGCCTGGATTGCTGCTGGTGAGGACATCGATTCCAGCCTGACTGGTTCAAGTGGACAGCAAAGTATTGAGGCAGGCTAAAGATAGAGGATTTCACCCCAAATACTTCACATACGCTTGACGTGACGTTGGCAAAATTACCTTGGTCCCTTAAAAATTCTCGATACTCCTCCTCTCTGACTGTTTCACAAAAGCATGATGTTGCTGTTGGAGCTGATAGTTCTGCTGCTCCTGTGCTTCTCGGGATGGCAAATCCCAGTCACAAAGCGCTGGCCTGTTGGCTATGCAGGGCAGCAACCACTGGCCTCCAGAACCCTGCTGCACACCCACACATCTTCCCATCAGCCTTGAGCGTCTTCACAAGGGTACAATTTGCAGCCAAAACCATAATTAGTTTGGAGGTTGCAAAAATTAGAATGTAAAGAGGATCCCTTTGATTTCTAGCCTTGTGCATGAGTTACCCTGAGGAATGTGGGACATGGTGGATCTGCAGGGGCTGGCTGGGCCTTACCTGGGGAGGTGTTGAACGGGGTTGGCTGGTGTTGGGTGCTTTGTCTGTGCCCTCTAGTGGTTATTTGAAGATGTGCTTCTCCCTGGTGCCAGCACCCATCACCTCCTTCGCAGCTTCCAGCAGCTCTCCAAAAGTGATTTGTTCTGGGGCCCAAGCTTGGAGGCACGATGGTGTTTCATGAGGAGCTGATGGTATCCTTAGGCAGCACTGCTCATTAACGCACCAAATTATCATCTTAACGTGTGGCTTGTAGCTGCAGGACTGGAAACCAGTATCCTGAAAAACCACAGTGAGAGTGCGGCCACTGAGCGTGCTCCATTATGTCCTGGGTCTTCTGTTCAGACGAACCTTCTGTTTTCCCTCCACTTCCAGATAGCACCAGAAGCAAGAAATAACCTTGGCATATATTCAGCAGCAGAAGAGTCACAGGTTTGATCCCCCCTCTAAGCTGCAGGCTGCAGCAGGTGGGTGTTGTGCTCTCCCGATGCTCCTTGAATGCTTTTTGCTGGGCCCTGGGGCCGGGGCTGCCAGGGGAGCCCAGCTGCAGCAGCTCTCGGTCCAGACGGGGCACAGGGCCACAGACCACGCTCCTCACGCAGCCCCTCTTCTCAGTTTCCCATGCAGATGGACGGCGTGGCACACACGGTGACACTGCCCAGGAG
>NW_008611530.1:0-37657 GCF_000691845.1 Merops nubicus | reverse complement strand
CCCCTTTTCTCCCTCCCGTGCGGGGTGGGGGGTGATTGAGCGGCCTCGAGGTGCCTGGATCCTGCCTCCAGCTGAACCACCACAGTAGAGAACTGTGAGAAGTGAGAAGCTTAGCTCGAAGGATTCTAACTGTAGCACACAGGGATCCCATTTTAACTGTAAATTCAGCTTTCAACCTTGAATACTTGAAAAAAAAAAATGGTCCTTGATCCACTGCAAGCTTTTGTCTAAGGAAGTTATATGCGGAGCGCTATGGCATTACTCATTAACAGAAAAGCAATTATATGCCAGCAATTAAATGAGTTGTGTGATACTCTTGGTTCTCTGAGTTTGCCCATGGTGCCAGTATTAGTCCAAAAGATGACACCAACCAGACAGTACTACTTTCTGAAATTTGTTGCCTCTGTGGTGGGTTGCCCACCAAGCCACTCTTACTGACAATGAATGAAAGATAAGAATAGTGAGAAATCAAACCAAAACTAAAACTACCTTCTATCCACTCCACCTTCTTCCCAGGCTCAACTCCACTCTTGACCCTTTTAAGTCCTCCCCACCAAGTGGCACAGGGCTACAGGGAATGGTCAGTTAATAACACTTCATCTCTGCTGCTCCTTCCTCCTCACACCCTGATCTGGGGTGAGAGGTCTCTCCCATGGGATAAAGTCCTGCACAAATTGCTCCAACATGGGTTCTTCTCATGGGATGCAGTTCTCCAAGTTCTCCTTTCCTTAGGGAACAGTGCTTCAAGAACTTACTACTCCAGCTTGAGTGCCACACAAGTCACAGTTCCTAACAGAAAACCTGCTTCTGGGTGGGCTTATCTGCATGGGCTGCAGCTCCTGCCAGGTGCCTGCTCAGTTCTGAGATCTTTAAGGGCTGCAGTTTCCTACAGAGCATATCCACCTGCTCCAGTGTGGGGTCCTTCATGGGCTGCGGTGTGAATATCTGTCTGCTCTGATGTGATCCTCTATGGGCTTCACGGGGACAACCTGCTTCAGCATGATTTTCTCCATGGGCTGCAAGGGAATCTCTGTTCTGGCATCTGTAGCACCTCCTCCCCTCCTTTTTCACTGACCTGTCTTTCTACAAGGCTGTTTCTCTCACATTTTCCCTACTCTTGTCTCCTAGCTTCTGCATGGTGTTCTTTACCCTTTTTAAAATATGTTATCATAGAGATTCCACCAGTGTCCCTGAGGGGCTTAGCTTTATAGCTTTGTTCAGTGGGACCATCTTGGAGACAGCTGAAACTGGCTCTGTCTGACATGGTGACAGCTCCTGGTCTCCCAGAAGCCACCCCTGCAGCCACTAACAAAACTTAGCTTTGTGAAGCTCATATGGTCCCATGTCCAACAGAGATTTGATACTGCTGTTGCAGGACTAGAACTCTAGAACAATGGTTTTTAGCCTTTTCATAGTGTCTTACTTTAATTCTTTATCAGTAAGTTAAATAATTTTTAAAAAATTCATTATCTTGAAATCAGTAAATTCCTTTCTCATCTTTTATTTTTGTTGATGGGATTTATTTATTTATTTATTTATTTAATACCTACTGTAAGCCAGCCATATTTGTATCGATTTTCTGGTCTTCTGTCTTTCCTGCAGCCTTGAATAAAATATCATCTTGGTCTCTCTGTTGCAAGTTTTCAGCTATTCTTTACTTGAAATACTTCATATGTCTAGGCCTTCATTATATTTATGAAACTCTTCATCATTTTTACCTCCTGTACTTGGTTATTCAGGGAGCCTAACCAACTCCTAGTGCTGTTCGAAGGTTAGCCCATTCAGCTTCAATATATAGTAGGCAAGTAGAGAAATTGAGGCAGAATGATTAAAGAAAAATATTCTAAAGACCTTCTGATTTTTCACAAATAACATGAAGAAATACATATATTTAGTAGGTAAAATTAAGTAATTTATTATTAAAAGTGCACATTTCCAGGTTTACTAATTGTTACCTTCTATTTAATTGATAACTTGTTTACTGTCATAGATACTTTTTAGTTTTTTTTCTTTACTAATATTCTGAAAAGTAATTATTGCATGCAGTCCTCTAATCATCTATTATTAATTTGTAGACATATAATTTGAAAATAAGCCTCCAAGAGCTTTCTCCTCATTTTAAATGTGGTTAATATAGTGGATCTGAAAAACTGTCTCTTCTGCGTTTGTACTGTTGATTTTCATAATAATAAAACTAATTGCCTGTAGTCCAGTAAAGTATAATTATACCTAGCCTGATTTAGACAACGATGTGGATATTTCAGAATTAAATAGCATGAAGTATGGTATGAATAATTAATAAGAAAAGATGAATGAGACCATTTTGTAGACTTAGAACAAATACTCCAAATGAGTTATGGGCACATTGTACGGGATTCATCTTGTTTCATTTTATCTGGCTAACAAATAGCAACCTAGGTCTAAGTTGGTATTTTAAGAGTGTCTCCATCACTAATGAAGAGTAACCAAAAATCAGAGAAGGGAAAATATTGATTAAGTGTCTTGGTCAGCCTGACTGGGACAGCAGTAATCACCATCCAAAGCTTCTAGACTATAAATGTATTCTATCAATGCCTGGCAGCGGACATTAAATAGAATTTTCCAGAGCTCTTGGAATGCTCTTCAAAAACTGCAAAAGTACTATTTGACTGATCCATACAAATCATTGTATTTTTTAGGTGCATCTGTTCTGTATTCGATAAATGCTTACTGTCACATTTACAATTAAGTTAAAGAAACATCAAATAGATTCTAAATTTGAATCTGGGAACAGATATTAGTGATAATAATTTAGACTCAAAAGAAGCAGTTCTTTTAAAAGGAGCAATTGCTTTGTGTAGAGATACTCTATATGTGATATACAGTATAAGATAATTTGCTATAAAACCTACTGTCCATGTTTCACATGAAATAGATTTAGTTTTCTTCCTAGTAGCTGGTATAGTGCTGTCTTTTGGGTTAGTGTGAGGATAATGTTGATAACACACTGATGGTTTAGTAGTTGTTAAGCAGTGCTTATGCTAAGTTAAGGATTTTTCAGTTTCCCTTGCTCTGCCAGCAAGCAGGTGTGCAAGAAGCAGGGAGGAGCATGGCCAGGACAACTGACTTAAACTAGCCAAACTTGTATTCTGTACCATTGAACATCATGCTCAGTACATAAACTGGGGGAGCTGAGGGGGCTGCGTGGCAATTTGCTGCTCAGCCATCCGTCAGAGGTGGTGAGCAACTGCATTGTGTATCACTTCTCTTGGGTTTTATTTCTCTTTGTTATATTCTTTTTCAACACAATTATTATTACTATATTTCGTCATTATTGTTGTTCTTATATTTCATTTGAGATTAGGTGTTAAATGATCCTTATCTCAACCTGCAAGTTTTACTTTTTTCCAACTCTCCTCCCCATCCCACTGTCTGTGTTGTATTTCGTTGCTTGCTGGAGTTAAACCACAACCAATTTTTTTAAGCGCAAATGTTTAAGCACATTTTAATTCTAACACTCTCATTTTTTTCCTCTGGTTAGGTTTAAAGAAATAATGGATTTGCTTAATTATTTCCAAATTCTAAAGGAAAACAATTGGAAAATGCATTTTTAAAAATTTTATTTTCTTAATAAAGAATAACACCAGAGTTATTTTAAGGAAGACTGATTTTAAAATTTGTCATCCATAGGTCACTTACTGAATTAGTTTCTAAGGAGGTAAAAAGGTTGGAGGATATGTAAATCTGCTAAGACCATGTAAGTTTAGTAAATGTGTCAGGTGTAGATAAAGTAAGAACAATATCATATAAGCAAATGAGTTGGGTGCATAATTTTGTCTTGTGGTTTTGCTTCTAAATATCTGTGTCTGTCTTGTTTCTTCATGGATATAGACATATCCTTCATACAAGCTCACAACTAATTTCAAATTCACTTATTCTTTTTTTGAATCATTCATTTTTAAGCTTTACTTCATCTAAAAAAAAAAAATATTGCAGTTGAAAGAAAAACATGTTTTGTTTCAAATGTTGATGAAAACATACTGGGAAGGGTGTGATTGGCACTTCTTACAGGAAAAAAGAAAATTTTCTGGGTTTGTAGTTACATATAGGTAATCATAAATCCATTTTGCTTTGAAATTTTCCAGTTTACTTTGCATGGATGTTCAGCTGTTTAGAAAATCCGAGCAAAAGTAGGTCTGTAAATTCAAATGCAGAGAGAGTGAAGAAAATATGCTATTACCATTCCAGAGCGGGAGGGTGAGGGAAGAAGCCTGTAACCTTTGTACGAACAGCCCTAGAGCTGAAGTGGATGAGAGCCACAAGCTGAAATTTGGCATGGAAATAGCTCTCATTTAGAAGAACTACCTTCACATTCAGAGAAAATTTGGTTTGACTTTACCAAAGTACGAGTTTTTGAATATTGAATAGTCTGCAGTAATAATGTTTTAAGCTTCTCTTTCACTTCCCTCTTCTTTGCCTTTCCTTATTTCCTCTATTTTTTTCTTCTGTAAGAACATTTGAAGCATACAATACCTTTGCAGTAAATAATGAAGTATCCTATATTGCTGAAGATTGGAAGTATCTCCTGTTTATTTCCTACATATGAAATTGTTGAAACTATTTTTTACTCGTTTGGTTTGGTTTGGTTTTGGTTTTGGTTTTAGGGTTTTAGTTTTTGTTTGTTTGTTTGTTTGTTTTTTGTTATAGCAATTATAAATTATACTCTTTCACTGCCTCCTCCTTCATCTAGGAATCACTGTCCCTTATCTGAAATGGCTTTTTCAGGTCTATATCTAATTGTGTTGGATTTGTGTGGTAAGGTTTTGTAGTGGGGAAGGGGGTACAGGGATGGCTCCTGTGAGAAGCTTCTGGGAGCTCCTCCAGCTAGAAGTCAGACCTGCCTCTGGGCATGGCTGAGTCAATCAGTGCTGCTGTGATAACACATTTAAGACAGGAAAAAAGAAAGGAGAGCTGGACCAGTTGGAGCAGAATAGAGGAGTGATGTGTGAGAGACACACCTATGCAGACACCAAGGTCAGTGAAGAAGGAGGGGCAGAGGTGTGCTGGAGCAGAGACTCCCCTGCAGTCTGTGGTGAGATGGCAGGCTGAGCCCCTGCAGCCTGTGAAAAGCAATGGTGGAGCAGAATCTTGTTTACGGCCCATGGAGGACCTTCCACCACAGCAGGTGGCTGCACCCAAAGAAGGCTGTGTGGCTCCTAGGGTGATCTGTGCTGGAGCAGTCTGCTGCTGGGAGGACTATGCCCCACAGAGGGGATCCATCCTGGAGCAGTTCATGAAGAACTACCGTCCGTGGGAATGACTCACATTGGAGACGGTCA
Source organism: Merops nubicus (assembly GCF_000691845.1). Lineage (NCBI taxonomy): Eukaryota > Metazoa > Chordata > Aves > Coraciiformes > Meropidae > Merops > Merops nubicus. Next base: position 32,339 of record NW_008611530.1, on the reverse strand, counting down.
TGGTGAACTGTATCCCATGGGAGGGACCCCACACTGGAGCAGGTGAAGAGTGTGAGGAGTCCTTCCCTTAAGGGGGAAGGAGCAAGAGTAGCAAAGTGTGATGAGCTGATGGCAGCCCCCATTCTCTGTTCCCCTATGCCACTGGCAGGGGAGGAGGTAGCGAAATCAGGAGCAGAGCTGCGCCTGGGAAGAAGGATGGGGTGGGGGAAGGTGTTTTTAAGATTTGGTTGTATTTCTTATTATCCTACTCTGATTTGATTGGTAAATTAGTGGTGGTGGTGTTTAAATTAAATTGATTTTTTCCCCAAGTTGAGTCTTTTTTCCCCCTGTGATCATAACTGGTGAGTGAGCCCTCCCTGTCCTCATCTGAATCCCCAAGCCTTTTGTTGTATTTTCTCCTCCCTGAAGTGGTGGGGGAAAAGTGAGCAAGCAGCTGCATGGTGTTTAGTTACTGGCTGACAAGACACTGATTTGCAGGAGTGTGAACACACACAGAAGTGAGACCCTTTGCAGTACTATGTGATCCTTCCACAAGAGGCTTTTATTTTTCTCACATAATTGAATTCCAGTTATGCTTCTAAATCAATATAGCTGTTGCAGCAAGCTCTAGAAGCCCTGGTTAACTTTCAGTCATTAAGAATAAAGCACCCCTATTAAGTGATTTCATAACTGATTACAGTCTTGCCATGCAACAGTGAGATGTATCTGGATTCAAATTACTATTTCAGATGGTTAAAAAAAGTGACCATTCCTGTTCAGTCTTTATTCTATCAGGACCCTGCCATCCAAGTCAGGTAGGAGGAGATAATACTTACTTTAAGGTTCACTTGTATGAGAAAATCCATGCTAAAAGTGTGAATGTCTTTCCATCTTGAGAACCCAAGATCACCTTGTATTGGATGGACCTATAATTTTCCTCCAAAACAGTTTTACCACTTATCAAGAACATTCAGAACTTTTACCTTCATCCATTACTTCATTTGAAAGCTTTCATTATAGCTTTTGGGGAATACAGCATTCTTCTAGCTGCTGCACCCATTAAGTTATTCATATTTTACATATTTTGATTTGCACCTTTTCTTATAATGTATGTTTTCCTTTGAAAAAACACATACTTCAGTTGATTTCAATTAGTTCATGATAATATGCAGAAATAGTCAAGTGAAAACTTCCCAATAGATGGAAACTAAATTAAGTAGACTATATCACAGTCCAGAAGTTGGACCGAGAAATTCTGTCAGTACATGGGATTTTGTAAGGAAACTTGTAAGATCAAGTCAAAATGGTTCTCTTATTCCTCTGAAAACTTAAATTCATCTTCATTGCAAAATCAGGATTTTTTTTTAAAAGGATCAAATGCCAATAGAGTCAGAGGAAGAACTTCAAGAGTCTTTCAGATACGCAGAGGACTTTGGATCATTTATATTTTGCCCCATAGTTTCCTTTCTGTGGTGCTTGTTCAAGATATGCTTTTTTTATAACTGCAAGACGATTAATGCAGCTAATGACTGGTTAGAGAGCTTTTCTCTTAAAGGGATATGTACAGAGTCAAGAATAATTGGCAGTCAGACAGTGCTCTCGTCATTGATTTAGACCAGTAGGCTACAGAGTTGGTTTCATCGGTTCAGTACGTAATACTGAGGCAGAGAAAAGCAGTTCCATACCTGCCCATATCCTCATCTGACTCACCATAGAAAACAGGTTATGCTTCTTTAGGAAGCATAGACCCTTAACAATCCAAAAGGAATTCAAAGAGTAGCACAGGGAAGCTGACAAATATTTGTCTTCTCTTGCTATGAAGCATCAAGGTTCACGCAAGTTTTGGTAATAAAATTGAATACTCTTTTAAACTAATGTTATTTGACAGAAGAGTCTGACAAATATTCTCTTAACTAGATCTTCAAAAGCACATAGGTACTGAGTTCACTTTGTAGGGTAAGAGACACACCTAAATGGACCTGGAGAATCTGAGCCAGTGTTTGCTTCTTTTCCCTTACTCCTACACCACATTTCATGCTGTCACTCCAAAATCTTATCTACATGGTAAAATTTCAGATACAACTGATACAAAAATTAATGGTTATATTTTTATATTTCAAATTAGCATAATGGTTTTTATTCTGACATAAATAAATGTGGTTTAATGATTTAAACAAGTTGGTACAAAAAGGGAATACCTTTCATAAGACTATCATATCTAGAAAGAAATAATTGTTCTTTGTTAGAGAAGTTAATGGGCTCTGAAAAATAAACTGATTTCAGTTATAATAGTGCTGTGCAGTCTGATTAGTCATCACTTTCCCAAGATGTCCTAGTTAAATACCACATCTTTCATGATTGTCAAAGATCTGAAGTTATCTTGCTCATAGGCTTCTGAAAAAACTCTCTGTAGTTGTTTTCATAAATTTCCTTCTTTGCTAAGAGTGTACTCTGTAAAGTACAGACAGGAAGAATGTGAAAATAACTGGCAGATTTGTGCTGCTAATGTATTAACTTCTAGCTGAGTACAGCAAAATGTCATTTTGGATACTGTCTCATTCAGAAATTTTTAATATTTCCTGCCAGCATCTAATACTAAGAGATTATCCCAGTGCAGTACCAACAGGTGTGCCTAAAGTAGCTCTGGCTAAAGCTACCTTTCTGTTCTACTTGAGCCCAAATCACATATAACAGTATATACCCTCTTGTCAGTTACTCATTTTAGCAGAAGTGAGGTAAATTCAAGGCTGTTGTGACTACATTTGAAGGCAAGAAGGACAGAATGGTTTCATTACTATCTGTGATACCTGAGGAGTTAAAACATACTCCTTCATGGTAAAAACTTGTGCACAGTTCTTTCTGTTCTGTAGAGAAACACCATCCCTTAAGTTGGCCAGTGTCGTGGTTTGGGGCCAGGGCAGCCCCCAGAACCGTAACAGACGCTCTCTGTTAACGCCCTGTCCCCACCCCTAAAAGAGAAAGAGAAAGGGAATAAGGGAGAGAGACTTATTGATTAGAAAAGGAAAACAGCTTTAGTTCTACTACTACTGATAATAGTAATAATGATGATAAAATAGAATATGTACAGATATACACAAAACCAGGACCGAATCCAACTGCCCCCCAATGACAGTACGTCACCAACACCCCCGATGCTGGGGAACAGCCCCTGGGGAAAAGCCCCAGGCTGGACTCAGCCACAGACAGCAACTGGGTACAGGAGCTGGGTTCTGGAACTTGGCTCAGGAACACACAGCTCAGGACCAAAGGCAGGGTGGATGAAGGCCTCCTCAAATTCTGGCCAGTGTGGAAGCAGCCAAAGCAAAGAGTAAGACAGAATGGAGAAGGAAGGGGTGACAGAAGGGCTTACTCCTCCTGATCCATCAGCTTTTACTGCATGTGAGGGAAATGGGATGGAATACCCCACTGGTGAATCTTAGGGTCACGTACCTTCTCTGCTTCTCCCTGCAGGTGCAGCTTTTACTTTCTGCTCCGCTCCATGTGGGATCCAAGCTCAGCAGTGACCTTGTTCTGTGTACCAGTCCCTGGTAGTAACTCTAAACACGAAGTGTTACCTCTGCTCAAAGCATGCAGTTTGCAGTTAATTAAAAGAGCATTAGCTATAAAGTTAAATCATTGAACAGAATCAGCTCTGTTCTACCCCAAACCAGGACAGACAGACATCAGTCTGGGACTATATACTTTCAGTCTCTGCTGCTAATTCATTTCATGTTACATTAAATAGGTCTCTGACATAAAAAAAAAACAAAAAAAAACAAAAAAACAAAAACAAAACAAAAAAAAAAACAAACAAACAACTAACAAAAAAACCAAACCAAACCAAAAACCTCCTAGTTTTTTTCTGTAATTATCCTACTTAGTAATTATTGCCATACAATTGACCTTGTAAATTCACAAATGTATCTTCCATATATAAAAATCTGGTTTAGGATAAAAGCATAAAAGATGGTATTTGGGACAAGCAAATTTTTTGTATATCTTGCAGAGAACAGAGGATAAAGAGTCCTTTGGTCTCCCTCAAAAAGGTGTGAAATCTGTCTCTTGCTGTGAATAGAATTCTTTTGTTTACTTCTCTGAGTTTGCTGGTGCCTTGTGCAACTATATCACCTGGGCTCTCTATACAATCTTCTGTAAATAGAAAGAAAAGAAGGGCAAGATTTTCTGAAAGAAAAATAAAAAAGGAAGCATAGAGAGAACTGAAGGTATGATGTCTGAAAAAGGGAAAAACCTTAAATGATGAGAGGGAGATATCGTTTGAAGTGTAAAGTTGTGGCATGATCAAAAGCTCACTGTAGGTCATGTAAAGATTTCTATTGACTTCATTGGCCTTTGAATTCAGCACAGTTTGAAGGAAAACAACAAACCTTCCTCCCTTTTCACATTTGCTCCTTAGTGTTCTTTTCAGAGTCAGTCATATTAATAGACAAGCTAGAGAGTCAGGAATGACCTAAGAAAACATTGGGTTTTTTTGAAAAAAAGAAAGGAAAAAAAAAAAAAAGGGAAAATCTTATTAATTTATGTTAAAACTGTAAGGTGTAACATTTATCAGGGAATTTAACGGGGTTAAATATTCTGGGTACTATTTCAGATGTCTAAATATTAATAATTTACCATGAATCTTCTAGGAAAAATATAAACTAACTTTTGCACACATGTTAAGTCAGTATAATCTTTATACCATAATATTTCAAAACAGTACTTTTTTTTTTTTTTTTTTTACTATTTTTTGGCTTATTTTTTTCCTTCTAAGGCACCTCTAATAAGATACAAAGTATAGTCATTAACTTTAATTTCCTAATGAAACTAAACGTTTTAGCTTAATTTTAATGACAAAGAGTCTGAGTCTCAGATAACTGCTCTCATTTATTTCTCAGATGACTTTTTCAATTCATTTGGAGAAACTTTCTGAATGAGGCGTTTTAAAGATTACTAACAGCCATAATGTCATTGTACTCTTTCTGAATCTGTAGTGTCTCATTATCTTTTTAAGTCTTTAAGTGAATTTTAGTTCAAATAACATTTTTATAGAAATAGTAAAGGGCTTTAAGACTGCAGAGTAACCTAGTGCCACAAATGAGCCATGAGATAACTTTGGTCGTATCAGTTCAGATACAAATGAGACTCACTGGCTGTGCATTCCTGTTATTCCCACTCACACAGTCTTAAAAATCTATTTTAGTTGTACAGTATTCAAATCATGCCCACAACTGAGCTTCTGAAACAGTAAAATCTCAATTACAAATACCCATTTTTTAAGAGTTGATATTCTAGTTGTGTTCTCTTCATTCCCCTTTCAAACAGCTTGGGGGTCTTTATTTGTTTTTGTTTATTTGCTTCTTTGGTTGATTTTGTTTGACTTTAATACTATGATAGCTCTCTACCAGTTAAAAAAAAAATCTCATGACCACAAAACAGCTATGGGTGGCAGTATTCCAAAATTATGCAACTCAGTCCTGACTTTATACCTCAGCAAGGACTTGGAGAAACCTACACAGAGGAAGTGTTACTTCGTGCACACTTTAGGGATGAGGGAAAGACAGATTATAGTTCCCCCATAGTAATATGTCCCCTTACAGCGTACCATTTGCAGGTCCTAAGATTGACACTTGCATGGTCCTTCCCTTCAGCTGTATGACTACATCAGCATTTGAATAAGGACCTAGATATGGTTAGCTTTTAAACTCAATCATTTGTGCCAGTACTGATATTTAGACAACACCTAATTCAGTTTTGTAATCTTCCATTTTGGATAGGCATGCCTGAATATACCTCTAGAATGTCTTTGTTGCATGCCAAGGGATATGTGTACATCTGTGGACCTAGTGAAGATGATCACAGTTCCCATGTGTGACTTAATAATGAGTTTTCCTTTTGTGCAAACCATATTGTATAAACAACGGGTTTTGTTTCCGAAAAGCAGCAAACTTTATTCTTACTCTTTCAACAAAGATGGACAGAAAATGCAGGTATGTAATGAGTAAGGCTAAGGCCCTCTTGGAATTATATCTGGCAGACAATGAGAAAGACAACAAGAAGGGCATCTTCAAGTGTATCAGTAACAAAAGGAAGACTCGGGAAAATGTGGCCCCACTGCTGAACGAAATGGGTGCCCTGGTGATGGAGGACATAGAGAAGGTGGAGTTACTGAATGCCACCTTTGCTTCAGTCTTTATTACTAAGGCCAGCCCCCAGGAATCCCAGACACTTGAAGTAAGAGAGAAAGTCTGGAAGAAGGAAGACTCCCTTGGTCGAGGAGGATTGGGTTAGAGATCTTTTAGGCAAACTGGACACCCACAAATCTGTGGGTCCTGATGAGCTATGCCCACGATTGCTGAGGGAGCTGGCTGATGTTATTGATATGCCACTATCCATCAAAAAGGGTAAGAATGAAGATCCAGGAAGCTACAGACCAGTTAGCCTCACTGCCATCCCTGGACAGATGATGGGGCACCTCATTCTGGAGGTATTCTCTAAGCATGTGGGGGAGAATAAGGTTATCAGGAGTAGTCAGCATGGATTCAGCAAGGGGAAATCGTGTTTTACCGGTTTTGATAGCCTTCTATGATGGTGTGACAGGCCGGGTAGATGAGGGGAGAGCAGTGGATGCTGACTACCTTGACTTCAGCAAGGCTTTTGACACTGTCTACCATAATGTCCTCATAGGAAATCTCAGGAAGTGTGAGTTAGATGAGGTGAGGTTTCACAACTCGTTGAACGACAGAACTCAGAGGGTTGTGATCAGTGGTGCAGAGTATAAGCTGGTGGCCTGTAATTAATCATGTTCCCTGGGAGTTAGTACTGGGTCCAGTCATGTTCAGCATCTCATCACTGACCTAGATGAAGGGACAGAGAGTACTCTCAGCAAGTTTGCTGACGCAAAACTGGGAGGAGTGGTTGACACACCAGAAGGTTGTGCTGCCATTCAGTGACACCTTAACAGGCTGGAAAATTGGGCAGAGGTGAAGAAAATGAAGTTCAGCAATGGCAAGTGTAGGGTCCTACACCTGGGGAGGAATAACCCCATGCATGGGTACAGGTTAGGGGTTGACATGCTGGAAAGCAACTTTATGGAGAAGGACCTGGGAGTCCTGGTGGACAAATTAGCCATGAGCCAGCAATGTGCTCTTGTGGCCAAAGCAGCCAATGGTTTCCTGGGGTGCACATAAGAAGAGTGTGACCAGGAGGTAGAGGGAGGTTCTCCTTCCCCTACATTCTGCCCTGGTGAAGGCACATCTGAAGTACTGTGTCCAGTTCTGGGCTCCCTAGTCCAAGAGAGACAGCAAACTATTGTAGAGAGTCCCATGGAGGGCTACGAACATGATTAAGGGACCTGAACATCTATCTTACAAAGAAAAGCTGAGACACCTGGAACTATTTAGCCTGCAAATGGAAAACTGAGAGGGGATCTTAGCAATGCCTATAAGAATTTAAGGGGTTGGTGGCAAGAAAATAGGGCCAGTCTCTTTTCAGTTGTGCCCAGTGGTAGGGCAAGGGGCAAGAGACACAAAGTGGAACACAGGAAGTTCCACCTAGACATCAGGAAAAAAACTTCCATTGGGGATGACAAAGCACTGAACAGGCTGTCCAGAGAGGCTGTGGATTCTCCTTCTCTGGGGGTGGGCTTTCAAAACCCACCTGGATGTTTTTTTGTGGAACCTGCTCTGACAGGCAGGTTGGACTAGATAATCTCCTGAGGTCCTGCCCAACCCCTACCATTCTGTGATTCTGTGATGATACAGGTGTGAAAAAACTTCTGAGATGAAACAGGGGATTTAGCCTACACATTATTAAACCAAACCAAAGAAACAAACAAAAAAACCCTAAACTGGACATCTGTGGTTCATCCCAGGAAAAAGTAAGCTGCTCTTTAGGCTTAGCAACACCCAGTCCAAGAGTGTGTGTTTCAGTTAAATTATCCTTTTACTCTAGCTATGCCTGAAATAATTGATAGAGTGGAGAAAAGAATTCCTAGCTACAAAGGATCTTGTGGCTTTATCTAAAAGTAATTTCTCAATTTTATTAAGATAATATAACTTCATATTTGAATTCTGTTACTGATGACAAAATAATTCCTTAATATACCAGAACCCTTGATACCAAGATAAAATTTGTACCTGGACTTAGTTTCTGTTTTATTAGAATTTTTTTTTTCTTTTCATTCTTTCTCTTTTCAAAATGCCTCCAATTCTGAAGCCATTGCACAGTAGCAAGAAAACATATGAATTTCCCAGTCTATAAGTTTTCTAGAGCTTCATTTGAAAAAAAAAAAAAAAACAAAAAAAAAAACTTCAAACTTTTGCTGTCTTATAAACTATTTTTCAGTATCTAAATGCAATGTAACAAATGGTCTTCCCTCCCACTCACCTTCTTTATATTGTATCCTGTAAAAACACAACAGTGATCAAGTTGCTTTCTGCTGATGAGTTTCTGCTGATTCTCTTAGTACTTTGTTAGCTCATTAACTCTTTCAGCTGTATCCAACAGCTGGATGAGGATTTGTCTGTGTGCTTGTTTCTCAAGATATTATTATGCAAAAGTTGCATACATGTAGTGGGAGAGGAGAGGACAGAAACTTATTCAACAGAATTAAAAACCTAGTCTTGAACTGATACCTTGGTAGGCACCAGATAATCCACATGACAGGAAAAATGTTTTAAGTGTCCAGTCATGAGAAAAAAAAAACCCTTCATTCACAGCTTATCTTTATTCTACAACAGGGAGCACAAGAGAAAAATAAAAATATGTACCAAGCATCACTTGGGGTTTCAGATACATTAAAGCATCAAACATGGCAGCTGTCAGTCCATGTCTGATCCAGGCAACTGAGCTAAAGTTACCTGCCTGATGAGAGTCAATTAAGAGATAAGAATCAGTCTGTTAGCCTGACTGGTGGTTTATTCTTTATATATAAAATCCACCCAACTGTGGTTGGTTTGTTTGTTTGTATTTTGTTGTATGCCATGATGACTGTTGCACTTCTAGATGTGTCACTCTTATTTCTATCTTAGTTTTAATTTCTGTTACCTCCTCCTTACAAATTTCATCCATAGTTTCTGGCTCCTGCCTCTGCTCTTTGTCATTAGTGTGGTCCTTCTGGCTCCTTGACCTGGTTGACACCTTCTTATTCTTCGGTTTAGGAATAAGAACAGATATTCCAATAATGTTATCTTTTTCTTTGGTTCAAGACTTTGTTTCTTGGATCTTTCAACTTTTCCTATATATTTTGCATCAATTTGGCCTTGACGTAACCCTTGGTCTCTTTGGATCATTACCTCATCTCATGTATTACACCTGGCTTGTATTCCTTCCCTTAATTCAGCCTGGCTGTAACAACTTGGAAGAGTGGCCCATGTTCTGTTTAACTGAAACACTTCTCTTTTTGCCCAGGTGTAATGATTTTGGAAGGCTGTAAGGGTAAGAAGAACAAGAAGACAAAAAAATGAACTGTTGTATCTTGGTACTATAAGTGTTTGACTTTTATAAAGGCCATGTTCTGAGGAAGTGACCTACTCGTGTAGTGGAGATAATATAATGCAGAGGTTTGTTCACAAAATACATTGGAATAGTTTGCTCACAGAATAAGTTTAAAATAGATTACATATATTTAGTGATTTAGTATATGATACGGTTACAGTACTATAAAATTAACATCTGGCACAAAATCACAAAAGCAGGCTTCAGAAAGTTCATATGGTAGGTTTTTTCCCTTTCCTTTTCTTGGGGTCTTGAGATGGAAGAAGCCGACTCTCAGGTAGATGAGTCACTAAGCTGCTGTGGGTGAGAAGTATCCTCTTAGGATATATCTCTGTATATCAGTGTTCAGACTAAATTAAAAATCCATTCTTTATCTTGATACTGACCTTTTTCTTTACCATAAATCAAGAATGACAGAAAATAGAAAATTTGTTTTATAAGGAAATTTCATGGGTTTTGTTTTAACTAATTTACTTATATTAGTACTCTGTGCTAATCAGTACTCTCATCTATTTATAATTAGAAAAAAATCAGTTTTACTTTAATAATATAGTTTTAAAGTATAATTACTAATAAGCATAATTAGTAATAACACTGATTAACTGATCTAATAATTTGATAACTCCTTGTTATACTTCTTGCCTTGTTTTTTAGGGTTTTTTTATTACTTATTTTAGGATTTTATACATTTTCATGTTAGAGTTTTTCCTCTTGAATTATTAATGATCACATGTCAATGATTTTTCTGCCTGTAATTTTCTTCTCTTTTTCTTCAATGGATTTTCTCACAGCTCTTTCTCAGCACTCTCAGGAAAAACTCTGCACTTTTACCAGTGGTGGGCAAAAGGTGGGCCTTGACCTTTTGGTACACAGATGGCCAAGTGTTTCAGAGGCAGGGGTTTACAGTGTGATTATGGAGAGTAAGAGGGCTATGGTCCTCCTGGGTTCTGAGTCAACAGTACCAATCTTCTTCAAGCAGAGATAGATTGTCTCAGTAAGTCTTAAGCTTCTTGAGTTTGCAGGAAGTGGTTTTGGTGCCAATAGTGACAATCTTTTCCTACTCATTCTGTGTAGGAAACTGTAAAATTTGATTAAAACATTTTTCATTCCTAGTTCCCAGTTAAAAGCTGCACACCCAGCCTCGGTTAGCTGTTCCTTGTTACGCAGCAACCACCTATGTTTATTGCACTTTTAACTACATACTGTTTTCTCTCACCTGAAGTTGAAATAGATTGGGCAATAGTCACTTCACCTCTAGACCATTGCTAGGTAAAACTGTTACTGGCACCTGTAAGTGCATAAATCCTGAGAGCTTACACTCTCAGGTCCAGTATAACAGGCCTACAGCCTTTTACCACTAATAGCAACAAAATGTTTTTACTGGGTTACTAAGTCTTGGACTGGATTAAGAACCAGAGAGTTAGTATGGTGGTAATTTCCTCCTCCTTATATTTATTATCACTTATTGGCAACTGAATTTAACAACTATTTTTCTTTTACCTGTTTTTCTCCTTCTGAAAACAAAACGAAACAAAACAAACAAAAACCAAAGCAAAAAACCAACTTGCAAAAGTTTTAACAGAAGTAACAAAAAATAATAAAAATAAAAGGATAAGTTAATGACTTTAAAGAAAGTAAAATTAAGTTAAATGATACTATTAAAGTTCATTCAAATTGTATTGCTGTTTGCAATAAGAAGGAAAACAAATTACATGAGAATCAGGTAGGGTTACTTCATAGTGAGCAAAAATATTTTTGTATAAATTTAAATAATTTAGTTAAAATATTAAGTGTATTTATAATACAAAAAAATTATAACATATGGTTTAATTTTAGTTTAATTTACTCAATATATAATTCATAACATATATGCACACATATATTCCACAATATATGGATGTGATATGCACATCTCTTCAAAGATGGACAATTTCACCCTCTGAAATTGAACATGAATTTGTCTCATTCAGACAGGTTATGATTACATGATAATACACCGTGCCAAAGCAAAGACCAAGTACCTGCTTAACATTTACCCTTCAGTGCATACATATAAAGGTGACTGTGTAATAGATATTTTCTCCTACAAGTCTGAATTCCAGTTAGATATATTATTATGGGTAAATATGTAATAGCAGGGCTATAGAACTAATAGCACAAATGGAACTAATCAAGATTTAGCAACAAGAGCTTGTTTTGGACCATTTCAAATTTTAAATGGTAATCTCAAAACAAATATTATCATAATACATACATATCTTATTTACATACATTACCTTTCAGTATTTTTTAAGGGTAAACATTTCACAATTTAAGGAAAATAGATTTTAAGCAAGTTATTTTGTGGAGTGGCATGCTGAAAATATAGAATCATAGAATCATTATAATTGGAAGAGACCTTCAAAATCATCAAGTTCCAACCATTGAACCAGTACTGCCAGGTCACTACTAAACCACATCCCTAAGCTTCAGGACGATATGGCTTTTAAATACCTGAAGGAATGGTGACTCTACCAGTTCCCAGGGCAGCCTGTTCCAGTGCTTAACAATCCTTTCTGTGAATAATTATTTCCTAATATCCAATCTAAACTTTCCAATATTTATTCAACTTGGTTTACCTTAGTTTTGCTTCAAGAGCAAATCTGTCTTGTGAGAGCAGCATGCCTAAAACATTCCTGCCTTTCACTTTCTGATTCACTAAAATCTTGCATGGAATTTGCCCATGTAAATCTTATCTCAGAAGAATGATAAATCAAGTATAATTAATCCCCATTATTTTCTTTTTCTGATAGATTTCAGCTCTTTTATTCCATAGCTTTTTCTGCTCTCCTAGCTAAAATGGCTGGTAGGAAGGAACAAAAGGAGTGTTGTGATTCCAGTATACTTGAAGAAATGTGCCAGTTTAAACAAATTTAATTGCTTCAGTTTTCCTGGGACACAAGCAGTGACACACACACTAAGGTCTTCAGAAGAGAATCCACTTGAAACACTGATAGATTCAACAACAGCATAGAATAAAAAACAGAAAGGCGGCAATTTTTTATGTTAATTTTTTGAATAGAGCACCTTAAAATGCTCTAATATTTAAGAATATATTTCAGTTTGTTTCTCACAAAAATATTGTTTCATTCATTACGTGACTCTTTCTGTGATTTTTTGGGTCTTTTTTTTTTTTTTTTTTTGTTTTTTCTCCTAGTAAAGGATGGTTTACAGGTGATTTTATTTTCCTTCTTTAAAGCAGCAATCACATAAAATTACTTTTTGTGGTCCTGTTATTTTTAGGTAGCATGATCTGGAGAAAGATTAATTCCTTTAGCTGCATTATACTAACACAATTTAGTCTGAGAAATGCAGTGTTTATTTCTGTTTAGTGAGATGGCCATTCTGCAATACATCAATGGCAGAGACACATGCTACAGACAATGTAAGCTTTGCAAGTACAGCACTGGCAGCACAAGTGACAGATCTAGACAGTGCAAAAATTCCTGGGGTTTGTGATGCTACAGCTAATTTCCTTTCCCTTTTTGCTTTACTTTCCATAGTGGCTTCTCTTTCTATCATTTCAGGTCTTTCACTAATTTTACCCAGATAGCTACAAAATTTAATTTACGTACTAGTTCTACACACTGGGTTAATAAAACATAGTGGTTTTCTGATAAAGACAGAATTTTAAGTGGTGCTCATTTAAATGTTGTCCTACCAAGTGGCCCATATAGCTTAATTGATTTCTTTAGAATTTTGTAACTGAAATCTTTTACAGATAGAAAACCAGACTATGCTATAAGATTATGCTTTGTATAAGATTATGCTTTGTCAAAAACAACCACACAAGACTTATTTACATTTGTAATATATATTCACTTGACAGCTTCAGAAGTGAACATTGAAATCTGAATATGTTGGCTAACTTCTCTTCTTATGCAGAAAAAAAAAAAAAAAAAAAAAAAAAACAACACAATTATTTGTTTTTTTTTAGTGAAATAACTGCAGCTGGACTGATACTTGGTTCTTTTCATTAACCACACTTTGATTTTTAGCACTGCCTGGTTTTGTCCCTCACAGACACAACCATGACATCTATCTATGGGAATTACAGTCTGACACTTTATAAAAAAAATTGTATTGTTCTCCGTGAAGATGATCAGCTATTCATCATTGTTCTTGATCTGGTAAATAGGTTAAGAATGATATGGCAGCAAGATATGAGTTAATGAGATGGGAGAAACTTAATCCTCCTTGTGCTAATCCATCCCAGGGAAAAGAAAGGAGACTGGCCTGCTCTGCCTGGAGCAATCCGTCTAAAGAGATCCTAAAGTAATAAGCTGCCAAAGGCTACTGTTGTAGCCTTTATCCATCCACAGTAAAAGACTGAGGAAGTTTAGAATGATTTTACAATGTTTTATAGCTACCTGATGCCCTGCAGTTCCGTATTGTTGACATAAGAGTGTAAAATTATGACATTATTACCTTAAATTTAGGACAAATTGTATTTTGGTTCTTTTCTGTGACTCAGGTGAGAATCACTTCACCTTATTTTAGCCCATCTGAAAACTTCCTGTCTTAAGGTAGGATAGTTATTTAGTTTTCTTCTCTTTTCACACAATAGAAAGAAGTTCCTTCAGAAAGTAATTTATCTTTTCCTAAAAGATGTTTCTGACCAGTGAAATAAGGATCCTCTTCAAGCATCCATGAAGGCAACCTAGTTGAGGTTTTGAAAAACCTTTTATTTTTGGATAACTGATGTTAAATGAGATTAATCTCATCCTTAAATACCACATTCATAGTTCAATGTTCTTTTAGTTTTTCTAATGTGATGTCACTAGCCCAGGACAAATACATATTAAAAACCACAGGAATCTATTGCATCTCCTGAAACAATACAAACAAGTTCAAGTACTATCCAGTGTGACTCTGAAGTTGCAAAAATTTTCCTCTGATTATTCTATATATTTTTTTTAGTTTATAAGTACTTTCAAAGATTGTGTGGCTTTATGTTCTTGGTAACACTCATGACCAGCAACTTAAAACAATAATCTGTTTGCCTCTAAGGCATTATACACCAATAAGTTCTATGACACACCTTCACAAAAAATTATTTTTTTTTTGCTATGAAATTTTTTATCATATTACTTAATTGTAGGTGTTCTTGAATAGACAGTGCTATTGCATTTCCTATATATTAGCGATGATTAGGTCTAAATAATGATATTTATCCTGTTTCATCTTTGAGATACTATGTTTGTGTCAGGATTGCAAAGCAGGCATCCAGAAGAGTTCTCAAATCTCAGTACATAATCAATTGCACTTTATTGTGCCAAGAACAGCAGCAAATCTTTGTGCTGAAGTGAACAAAACCATGAGTTACAGACACTTCATGAAACTGAAGAATTCAACATATCATGCTAAGAACTGATCTGAAGCTTTAAAAGATTTTTTAAAGGATGTAGATCATACTGATAGTTAGACCATCAGAGTAATGAAAAAAAGTAATAGCGAAGGTTTGGGAATAGCTCCTGTTTTAAAGAACCAAAGATGACTGAATATAAGATGATAAATAATCACTAGAAAAGCCTGTCTTGAAAAACGTATCTTTTGATATTAAAAAGGGTGCCCCAGCGAAAAATGCCTGTTACTATCAGTGATTATCATGGAACAGGCAGATTTATCCAAAAAGCTGTTGGAGGCAGAGGAATTATTATGAAGGTATATAACCTTCAATAGCTACAAAATTATTAGAAGATATTGTTTATGTTAGCCTAGCACTGTAGAGTTATATTAGGCTATTGAGACAACTCTAAGTGCTAGCTGCTAGCAAACTGACAAGTAATAGGGTCACAGTCTGGGAAAAACGAAAAATGCCTCCCATCAGGTACTAGCTATTAGAACCCAATGTTGTTATCTTCTCTGCAGAAAACTTTAAGTTCCAAATAATTACTGGGGGAAATAAAAAATAAATAAAATCCAGGCTTGTAAATCTAATCTTGTAAAACATGGGCATTTTTCACGAAGAAAGACAGGCAGCCTAATATATCTTCGATGTGAACAAGACTATAATCAGTAAGCAGAAATGACTGCTAGATCATTGTTATGAAAATGTCTGAGTGCTGAGTTATGATTATAGTGAAACCCATTCACTGGGCTTTTACTGGCCAAGGCATGTAGTTACGATGAAACAGATCAAAAAACATCTCCTGGATACAATTTTATAGGATTTCCATTTACTGCTGGCCTGACTGAAGGGGAAAGTGAAGCACGATACCTACCAGGACTACTACCAAAATCTTAATACAAATCACCTGCACAGAGAAATAATATCTGTCACAGAAAGAGGATTGTTAAAATAAAGTCACCAATGACCTCTACAGTGACAAAGACAGCAAGCAAACACAGCATATTGTAATTTTCAGTGAGGAAGCCTGGACTGATTGCAGTGTTTGTTGTAGATCTATATCATAGACAAGCTGTGAAAGTATTACACTTAGCCTCTAAAATAAAGCTTAGACAAAATAGGAGTAGATTCTAATGAAAATGTTCAAATACTCCTGCAGGTTTCAGACTTACAGTATGGTCATATTGCCCCCCTTCTTTCTGGATATAGAGTTCTTTTATCATCTTCCAAATGTCATTGTTTACAGTAGATACTAGCTGAATTCCCAGTTCTAATATAATTTGAAGTTATGTTGGTCTTGATTAAAATCAACAGGGTTATTTCTATATTACTAAACTTTCTTCTCTCTGCTGATTGAAAAAATAACATAAAATAACAGAAAGGACATGCATGAAGCTGGATGATACGACAGGATATAAGCAATCTGAGCCTAAATAATCATCGCAAATCATTGAACAATGTTACAGCTACAGCTGAAAGGAGCTACTTTTGTGCTATGGCATTATATTGCATTAAAAAGTGGAGTATTTTGTTGTCTCTCTGATTTAAAAAAAAAAACAATAATTCAACAAGACCTTAAAAGGTTCTTAACTTATATTACAAATGAGCTTTGTGTGTAATTGGTGTTCAAGATCTGCTTATGCCCATAAGGGCATAATTATTACTAGCAGGAAAAGTGCCATCTGGAGCTTTGCTTTGAGGCAGTCCATCAAGTCAAACTATAAATGACATTACAAAGATACTGACAATGATACTTTAAGGAAAAAAAAAAAAATCACTGTGGATACTACCCTGTGATATTGTGACCAATTCTTTTTGTCTTCACTATAAGTCACAGCATCCCCTCAGACCACCAGTTACCAGGACGCCCCTACCTAGGGATAAATGCCTATATGTGAAATGAAGCAGAAGCAGCAGTAAAAGGAAACAGCACTAAGGAAATACATCTATTGCATTGCACTTCAAATGCCTGTTACATGCATTAGTTCTACAGGGAGAATGATATGGGCATTATTAATATTTCACTGCCTTTTCTTGATTCAGAGTCAAGAGCAAACAAATTAGCATTATGTAAAGCAAATAAAGAGAATTTGAATGTTGGGTTTATACTCTGCAAGATACAATACATTTTCAGATTTAAGGAGTCTGTAGCCTGCAGGACTGTAGGCAAACTGAAATGAACAAATAAAACACATCTGCTGAGGCTTCGTGCTAAGAGCATATTTGACTTATTAGACTGGGCGTGATGTTCAATATTAGTTTCATTTAAAGAGCAGCAGTGTGTCACTGCTTAGGCTAACATCTTTCCTTTATTAATTTTTAATTTTTTTCTTTAAAAAAACCCAAACAAACCAAAACCCTTACCCTTAAATTTTGCAAAAAATAATGTAATTCTGATCTAGAAATGAAATAGTTAATACAATGCCATAACCTGTACATAATGTGAAATGATCTATGGAAAAATTTGAAACATATTTCAATTTCCTGCTGGACTTTGCCAGTGAACATTGTTGGATTAGATAGTCTCTCAGAGTCCCTTATGGCCTTCTCTTTCTGTTTTTTTTACATTTAATTTCTCTTCCCTATGGAGTGGCTAATACATGTTAATTTACACCCTGAATCAAAGAATTCAAAATAGTTTACTTTTAAAAATACACATGAATATACTTATGTGCCAGTTAACAAGTAACTAGCTTTACCAAAAAGGAAAGTACATGCTCTTATGATTATCCTGTTTATAAGATGCATGATTCAGACAGATGACTTTCTGAAAATTCAAACCTTTTGGAAGTATTTCACCTTGAGCATCCACTGCTTAAGTTACAAAAGATTCACACTATTAAATAATGTTGCCTTCATAAAAAGTAATAAAATTGATTATTAGCAATATTTTTTTTCCTTCTATCAACTTTTATAGGAATTTAGCAAAAAATAAGCAAGACATTTAAATTCAAATGGTCTCCATGATACAGTTAGTAGTCCAGAACAAGATGTTTCTCTACAGTTTAGATACACCAAAATGTTTACACAGTACGATTAGACATATACATTTTCTTGAGTTTGGTTCAGCAATAGTCAGGTCACTACATGTCTGCTACATTATAAGAATAAAGAGAATAAGAGGGACAAAAAAATAATCAAGAAAAACTGCAGACCCATACACCTTGTCAGATATTACTTTCAATTAGAGTTTCTCTTTGGACTGCAACTACTCTCCCAACTAGACAGACCCAGGCTTGAAGTAAAATGTTGCTATGCTACTCTAGAAAATCTAGTCTCTTTGCTCTTTTATTACTTGAGTTCTGAACTTCAAGAAGCATTGGATGCAAATGATCACCACATAAATAAACAGCAGCATGAAATTAACTTATGCAACTGTACTTTAATATTAGAAACCATTTTTTAAAATGTGTTAAACTTAAGACAAATGCAGCTCAGACTACCCTCTTCACAACAACTAGACCCTCAGAGGCATGTTGCTTTCTTAGTATGGATGTCTGTGTTAAACTTCAGAATATGTGAAGATACTTAGAGCAGTGTGACTTTCAAATTTCTAACATTTTCTGTGAGCTACATATAGACACATCATTGTTATAACTGCCTTCCAATATTTCAGTGCACACATTAAATGAAGTTATATTGCTGAAAGATGTTATACATTAAGGCCAGCTTTAGACCCTGTTAATATCTTTGCATGAGTTTTATTTTCCTTCATCAGCAAGTAAAGGCCTACGTTCTCAGCAAATTTTGCTCCTAATTTTCAGAAGTCTGTAGATACTTTGTATACAGTTAGTACCACTGAGGAAGCACTCCTAAAATCTGTCAAAATAAGTCATCGATATGAGTGTGTATTATATAACAAGTTGCAAATGCGTTTTTATTGCCTTTGAGAACTTTTTCTTTGGAGGACTTTGTGGAAAATGGAAGAGGGAAATGGAAGTCTTTAAGAAGCCTATGAAGAGACTTTATGCTCACCAAAAAATTTCATTGAGACACAAAATAGAAAGTAACAGGAGACACAAAGCAGAATTTAAAAACAGAAGAAATCCCATCAACCAAATAAAAAAAAATAAAAAAATAAAATAAAAAAAAAATATAAAAAAACCCCAAGTCCTCAAATACCAGCAGTTAAGGCAGTCTAATAAGAAATTAGATAGTGTGCCCATGGGATGCTTTCCTGAAGAAAAGAGTACACAAGTTACAAATTGGCCATAGCCATAACTGAGATTGAGGTAATGATAAGACAGTTAAAAATGAGCCTGGAATTTTGTTTTTAAAGTCTCAACATATGAACATTTCTACTTCAGTATTTCTTTACACAGTATCAAAATATATACAGCAATACTGGAGAAACCTCAGTCCTTAAATAAAAACAAATAAACAAGAAATGTTAGTGTTCAATTTTAATTACCACTGTGCTTACTTATTATTATAGCTTACTTTTTCTTGTTATGCATGTGATTAGCTATGTTATTGAGTAATTGTTCTTTAGAATGGATTATGATTTTAAGTTACTGGCAGTGTGCCAGGCATTGAAATAAGTGTTTCCCTTCTTTTCAAGTAAATAAGTGTCTATTGATAAGAGTGTGAAGGCTACACCTTATCAGCTGTAGAACAGATGTAACTCACGGAATGAAGTACACAAACATGTTGGTCCACACTGCTAGTCCACAACCAATACAAAAAATAAAACATAATTGAATGCACCTTTTTGAAAAAAAATCAGTCTGGTGAGATGGTATACTACAATGAGCCCATAATCTTCTCAACTTTTAAAATAAAAAAGATGTTCATTTTAGGGCAATGTTTTCATTTGTGTTTTTACACAAAATGATGTTACATACAAATACCAGTCTTTTATCAGTTACTGATTTTATCAGTTATTTACATGATGAATTATGTATTTAAGTAAAATGATAAGAATAACAAAACCAATAAACAAATGAGAATCCTGAATTTGTCTTTGAATGTATAAATTACAATGCAGTGCTCTTGTGCATACCCCAATTTCTAGAATCTTCACAGTGCTTCACATTTGGTGTATAAAATGTTTCTGACACACAGGATATGGAGACTTCTGAATAGGTGAAAAAGAACTCTTTAAAGTTAGATTTTATTAGATTTATTAGAAAATAACATTGATAAAATTTTGATAAACTTTTTTTTTACTGTAGTTACATGTAATCATCTCACTCATTGTTCTTTGTTTAGCGGTTGTATTTGTTGAATTTCAAATTTACAGGATGATAGAATATGACTATGAAAAAGTAGACCTTTTGAAGTAGAACAGATGGTAAAGTACAGGAAACACCTTTATATGAAATGCAAAAGTTAGAAACAAAAATCTGACCTGTTAAAATTTCTATACTAAAAATAAAAAGTAAAAAGATAACCTCTGCCTACACTCTCAGGGGAGTCTGCCTACAGCACATCACAAACTAAGAAGGTACATGAATCAGTCTATGAACCATGGAAATTTTACTTGTCCAAACATAAGGGAAATTTAAGCAGTGATACAAAGTCAGAATTGGTCTTATCTAAATCTGCATTTTCCACAGTGTAGATATTATTACCTAAATTTCCTAAATTTTTACCTAAATTAGTTGCTCATGTCACACAACCTAGCACTTTATCTTGTTTGCACCAATTTTGCATAAGGCTTTTCAGACATAAAAATCCCTGATTTTTCCTCACTTCTGTATATTTTTTTTTTAAACTACAGACAGATTTGTTAAAAGGATGCACATAATATGATCACATCTCAGCTATGTATTTTATATCTGAAAGCTGATCTTTCAGTTAGAGTTAGGAAAAGGATATAATGTTCAAATCCATTCTCTGAAGTGGTGGGTCCCACATCAAGCTAAAACTGTTAACATTATTTTTTTGTTCTTTGACAAAAATACATTGCTACACTTCCATATGGCTGATTCTACAAAATAAATTTCTCAGCAGAACAGAAACTGATTTACTTTTAATCCTGTTTGTAGAGTACAGTTTGCAAAGCTTTCCCAGGAGAGCCCAAACTTTACTGGTTAATAGCACAGAGTGCACTTGCTCTGAGCTGATTACGTTCTGGTTTATAGTTACCAATTAGAGAAACCAATTACAGCTCCAAACTGTGTCAACAGAGTTTGACCTAATTTGATCCTGGTTAATCAGCTACATAAGCAATTTCTGTTTACAGAACAAATTTAATTTGACTTAAAGAATTTACAATATACAATATAAACTGCAGACCATCCTTCAGATATAAAAATGTAATCAAGTGTGTTATTTAGAATGACGTTATTGAAATGTAAAGGAGTTCCCTGGAAAGGAAGCATGCCTGGAGAATCACACAGCTTACTACAGTAGCTAGTATCTTCTTATCTGGTGAGAATCTTTCCTATGGAGCTTTTTTGTAAGAGAGAGTAAAATACCGCTTAATCTCTTTCTTTTTTTATCTGAAAAAAAATCTAAGAATATGTATTTAAAATTTCAAAAGCTGATTGTAGTGTTAGAACTAGGAAGTGTACGGGTATCCATCTGCTGGGAACTTCTTGATTACATTTTGGAATTCTCAGCAGCTGGAGACATTCACGAAGACCTTAAGTGTGAAGTAATAGATAAAAGACAAAAAGTCAACATAATTTTGTTTCTCTTAGGTATCAAATGTTAGGTATCAACTCACACACATAAGAAAACTTTAAAAAAAAAGTAAAAAAAAAAAAAAAAAGTTAAATATCAATTCCAGACAGCAATTGAATTACAGAGTATTGAACAGAAGATGGAAACTATGAAACCAAGTTTGTTGAGTGTGGAAGGAAGAGGAATGTGTGCTCTAGAAAGAAAACAGAAAGGAAGACATTAGAAAAAGAAATATCTTTCTGAAAGCTTATAGAAAGTAGACCTTTATGAAGATAAGACTATGACAAAGTACAGTAATTTTAAAAACAAAAGAAAAAAGAAACAGTAAAACAAAAGAGAACTGGTAAAAATTAAGCTAGTCTTCAGCAGCAGTTTATATGTGAGAAATTTGTTATGTCAGATGAGGGTAATTCCTGAGGGTATATCAGCTGGAGAGGGGGTTGAATAACACTTGGAGAGAAAAGTCTTCTATTTACAGAGAAATCTGGCTCAAGTTAGAAGGAATCTATCTGCTTTGTCAATAAGGTGACTTAGAGTCACCTCATTTATCAACCTAGAGGTCTTAGATATGAGTGGTGTCAATTTCATTTTAGTGACAAGCATTTTCTTGAAGAAGACCGAATGAAAAATTTAAATGTTTATCAGTGAGCACTCATTCATAATCCCTTAATATATTTTTTTCATTAATCCTATCATATTTATATTTCTATTGTAAATTACATTATATTTATATTTCCAGCACTGGAAAGGGGCCTATAAGAAGGCAGGGGAAGATCTGTTCTCAGGGGTTTGTAGAGACAGGACAAGGGGTAATGGTTTAAATAGAAAACGGTAGATTTAGGTTAGACATTAGGAAAAAGTTCTTTAATATGAGAGTTCTTGATCACTGGAACAGGTTACCCAGAGAGGTGGTGGAGGCCCCATCCCTGGAGACATTCAAGGTCAGGCTTGATAGGGCCCTGAGCAACCTGACCTAATTATAGATGTCCCTGCTTATTGTAGGGGGGTTGGACTAGATGGCCTCTAGAGCTCCCTTCCAACCAAATAGATTCTATGTTTCTATGATTTGTTATGTACTTAGACCTCAGAGTATTTTGCTGCAAAAGAAACAGCATTAAAACTATAACTTCCACAAAAATTAGAGGGTTCAGGCTATGAATTTCTGATGAGCAGTAAATATTTGTTAATCAGCATTATTGGGTAAATAAATAATATGGCATACTAGATCTCCATGAATAAACTCTTATGCAGCTGCTACAGTTCTAAGGGAAAGAAGAATGATTTCGCTGAGTACTACTGTGCAGTCTTTCATTCTATAATAACTGATTCTGAAGGTAGATAATGAACTGAACAATGTTATACCACAACTTGGAACAGATGTACTACAGAGCAATGAACAGCAAGATAAAATCTCTATGCAGTTCTCAAAGAATTATTTAAGTCTGCAAATTTATGCTTTACTGCTGAATCTGTAAATAGCCAAGGCACACTACCTCTGCATGGTGCAGGAATTGTACAGTGGTTTATAGTATAATTGCCACATACATTTCCTGTATTCTAGATGTTCAGCCTTTGCTAATCAATATGTTTTGTACTTTAGTGCTCTCATAGTAATCATAGTAATTTATCTCTTCCCCAACACTGTTGTGTTTTTTTTTTTTTTTTAATGCTTGTGACTTTCTAACAGGATGGAGGTTATTGATGTGAGATATCTACATACAAAAAAAAATTAAATCTCACTCTCTTTTCTAAGGCCTCAACTAAACCCCATTGCATTTAATGAAAAGCCTCTGTGAGCCTTAAAGTCTTTGATTCCAGTGTCATGTGGGATCTTAGTTCTATGACTAACACAAGTACTCTGAACCTTTTAATAATGTTTCGTCATCCTGCTTATTATTCAGGGTAGAGAGTTATTGATCATATTCCCTATATAGTGGCAAAACTGTCTTTCTGAACTGACTCTAGAGGTTGAGAAGCCAAAACATTTGATTGAAAAATCTCTTGTAATGTAGTAGCAGTGCAGTTTCCCTTTGAAGACTTCACAAATGTTTTCACTTATTTCAAGGACTTTACAATGAGCTCTCCCTTTCTTTATCCTTCTGCACTTCTGCTGACTGTGATACATTACATTTTATTTTCACCAGTGGGAAAATTATTATGAATTCATTTGTTATAATTAACAATTATAACAATTGAATTATAAGATACTAAACAAAACCAAGTTATTAAAGGATGAGTCTGACTGTGTTTTCTTCTATTCCATTCAGCAGAAGGCTCTTAGAAAAAGACAATGAGATATTTTTGCATGAAAATTTGTACATTTTACATGTGTACCGATAGTGCAATTTATGGCCTGTCTGAATGCAACTAAACCGGTCACACAGAGCAGCTTTTTATTCATCTAGTGTTCAAATGGATCCTGTAAGAAAAAAACAGTGTAACAAGGTGATCTCTAGTAAAGGATTAGGCTAATCTCCAAGTGCAAACAAGTTGCTGAGACAAATAATGTTGGAGCAGAGTTGGAATATAGTGAATGACCCTAACAATGTATACAGGTGGGAAATGAAATAAGATAGGTGGAACTTCAGGTGAGAGATCTGAATAGGTGTTGCCAATGCTATTCTATTTCCATATCAGGGTTCTATGATAACAAGGACATTTCCAACTATTCCGTTCCCCAGCTCTTCTGCTCTTATCTTTTCTCTGACCATCATAACCAGACAATTTGCAAGTCTTTGAACCATTGTCCATGGTTAGCTAGGCTTCAGGGTTTTCAAAAGTGTAAACCATACAAAAATACCTGTAATGTGCTTGTATTCCTAAGTAAATTGGGTAGAATTTACTCGATGTAAATATGGCTAATGAAGAAACTACCCGTATAGTGTGTAGATACACACTCCTGAAACAACACAACTATATAGGGATTGTGACTCAATCGTATTTTTTTTTACCCAAAGAGCTGTAATCACCTATGAAGTTAATAAAAGGGAATCATACTTCATGTGTTGCCTTATGATTTAAGAGAGATGGGTGAACTCTGATTTTCTGATCATTCTATACTCAATTACGTTCTTGGATTCAGTGTAGATGGAGTGTCTTTTGCCTGTAAAACATTTCTTACCATTTGGAGAATCACTGTGGTGTCTTGAGGCAAGCCTTTTATATTTAAAAAAAAATATGATATGTAAACTATTAGTTTTTTGTCTGTCACAGTCCAAGTCATTTAAATATGAGAAAAAAAGTCTTGCAGAAAGTATAACAAATGTTCATAACCTTCTCCCACTATAATGTTTCCTTCATTACAGTGTTTTATTAAGAGACTTAAACTACTGCGTAGGTTGGCAAAATACATATTGCCATTTTTCCTTGAGATGTCACAGATGAGCTTTCCCAAGACCCAGTTATTTCTTCATATTTTCCTTACTCTTTACAGATAAAGTATGTCCTGTAATAGATTTTCCTGGACCATTAACATTTTGGGGACTTTTAAATTGCATTGTATACAACATTGCCTTTGTTAATAAAAACAACAAAAGAGCAAAGATTTTAAATGTAGATATAGTTTTATTCTTTGATGGACACAACCTTAATTGCTGGAGTTAGGTACTGCAGACTATCAACAACTGTGCACCAACTCCAGCAGTAAAGGCTGTGTCCATTAAGGAATGAAAGCATGTATGCATTTAAAATAAAAAAAAAAAAAAAATAATAGCAGTTTAAACATGTTTTGTTTTTTTTTTTTATCTTTTCCATCTCAGTTAATTGAAAAATTTAATATGCAAATATTTATTTTCCACTTAAAATTAACATAAAGGAAAGCTCAAAATCTCCTTAAAACTGAGTTTTTTGTTACACCCTCTTTTCGAAGTATGATAAGATTTCCTTTTACACCATTTTTTTGTCTCCAGTTTCAGCCTACTTCATACCAGGAATGGAGATGAATAGGGTTAGACATATTTTCGTATTAAAGCAGAAAGTTTTTACCACCTATCATTCTACATCTCTTCCTTTCTCAAATATGCAATCTGGTCACTATTAATTTCTATTTTAAATAAAGAAAAAATACTGACATAAATGCACACTGATAATTGTCATGGTTTAAGGTCAGGCTGTCCCCAGACCTATAACAGATGCTCTCTTTTAACCCCTCTCCCCTGCCAAACAGGAAGAGAAAGGGAATAAGGGAGAGAGATTTATGGATTAGAAAAGTAAAATAGCTTCAATGAAAATATTAACAATAAAATGAAATTTCTGCAAATACATACAAACCCAGTATTGAACCCAGGCGCCAGCGATGACAATTACATCACCATCACCACTGAGGCTATGGGGCAGGCACTGGGAGAAGTCCCATACTGGACTCCTTGGCAGACAGGAACCAGATACAAGTGCCAGATTCTAGAACTGGATTCAGGAACACACAGATTGGGATCAATGGCAGAATGAACAGAATTCTCCTTAGATGCTGGCCACTGAAGAAGAGAGCTTGATCCTCAAAATCCCTCATCTTTACACTAAATATGACACAGATGGGATGGAATACTTTGTTGGTCAGTTTAGGGTCACCTGTCCTGTCTGCTCCTCCCTGCAGGTGTGGCCTTTTCCTTACTGCACCGCTCAGTGTGGTGCATAAAATGCAGCAGTGACTTTGGTCTGCACATCAGTCCTTGGTAGTAGCTCTAAGCATGGAGCATTAGACACTGTCTGTGAAACTGTGCTGTTGACCTCAGAAACTGCAGTTAGTTAGAAGAGACTTAGCTGAAAAGTAAAACCACTGGACAAAATTAGTTCTGTTCTAACTCAAATTAGGACAACAATATATTTATAAATATACATTCGCCTATGTATAGAAATGTATACTGATTTTATTTTATTAAAGAAAAAACATGTTATTGTCATAATTTTAGTAATGAATGTTTAACAGTTAAGGAAAGAAACTGTAAAACCATTATCACAAAATGTTGGAGATTCGTAAAATAATTATTAAAAGTAATTTATTCTATTACACATCCAATTTTTATGAGGGTTTTTACATATACAGAAAAGAACCTTGAATTTGGCCCATGAAGCTGCAGTCAGAATAATTCAGAGATATTCAATCTGGACATTATCAAAATATGTATCTTGAAACATACATCAATCAAGAAATTATGACAGGGATTTTTTCTAGATTACCTGTTGGACAGCAATCAAAAACAGGTGATAGAATTTGAAGTCACATTAAAAACACAAGTATTCTTAAACCATCTTTGTGAGTAGGTGTCCACAGCACTAAATTAAATCTTGTGTACTCCTTAGCACTGAAAGAAACCAGCCACAAGCAGCCAGCATCTATTTAGGAAAAAGAGCTTCTCAGTTGGTTCTGTGCCACCTGCTTCCTGGGAATTACTGACCCTGAGAGCAATAATTCCAGGGTGGTGCCAGGGGTCTGATTTTCCAGGTCTGAGGGAGTACAAGCTTGCTTTGGCCAGGAGGAAGCTGTGACTGTTCTCAGACTTCATATTCCCCCTTGAAAATATTTTAGGTTAATTTATGAGCATAAACACAGCTTTAGCATTCTGGTCTGCATAGATAGATCTTAAATGGGTTGGTGCATTTTGTCTATAAAGAAACTTTCAGGAGACCCCAAACACATAGTTAAGACTAATAAGATAAGTTCTACAAATTTCCTTAAATATCTTTTTTCCTTTTTTTTTTTTTTTTTTTTTTTTTTTTTTTATCGCTGTAAAATTCTCAGTACTGATAGTGGAAAGAATTTTTCTACAAAATGAAGATTGAATTTATCTAACATAGAATCACAGAATCATAGAATCCTTTAGGTTGGAAGGGACCTTCAAGATCATCAAGTCCAACCATGATTTATCAAAATATCCTGTGCTGACTACAGAACCATAATAAATGTGAGGTTTGGTCTCCATAGCGATGGTGATATTTACATATGTAAGTTTAACTTACTTAAAGTTAATGGGGACAGCACGTCTGTGTTTTTTAGGCTTAGCCTATTTACACTGCAGTGATTGGGTCATATTGTCACACCTGAGTTACTTAAACTGAATAAAAGCAGAGTGAGTGAAACCACTGCAAAAAATCACATAACATGTACAGAGGTATAAGTTTTGCTATAGTCACCTGTGTATTATTACCCTAAGCAACAGCAACATTCACCTTACCACTACTGATCAAATTAGCTCAACTCTGAAGGATCTCTTAAACTGAATAGGGGATTTCAGTATGTGTATTTAAGTAATAATAAAGACAAACACAGAGCAAAGCCAAACCTTCAACTGCAATGTTTTACAGTTATTTTTGAAAGAGGTCAGTAGGAATTCATGGTAAGAATAACAGCCATCTGGATTTATTTGGCTTAGTTTCCTATAAGTATTTCTTTACATTAAACTTCAGTTTTCAGAGTAGAATACAATTAAGAGGGACAACTTGCAAGTATTAAAATTTTGTACTTTTTTTTTTTTTTGTATGCTAGAGAGACTGCTGAGCCTTGTTTCTATGCCAACATATGGTTGAATTGTTTACTGTACACCAGGTGATCTACTAGCTGATATTACTGCAAGAGATGTGTCATGTAAATTTGTGTCTCAATATATTGTAGGACAAAGTTTTATCCAGTACATCTGTAATGTTAAGTTTTAGAACTAAATGCTAATTTTTCAGTGATAAGAACTCTCATGTTTCGCGGGATTTCAACCAGATACAAATTTTCATACTTTAAAAGTATGAAATTGACTTATGCATGTATGTAATTTACTTAGGTATGTAATGGATATATACAAAGTTTGATGGAGCAGTGTCCCGATCCGATGTCGGGGGAGGTTTCGATATGATCCCAAGAGGCGAGATTAAGACAAAAACGAGGTCAAATGCTGTATACCCAATGCAGTTTTTATTACAAAACGAGAAAAATGTTAGAAAAGAGTAGCGATAGGACAGAGTGAACATAAAAGGCAGACTTGCAGCAAGTGGTCGGTAGAGATTCGACAGAGCAGTTAGCACCAGGGGTCCGCAGCGTGCCGTCGGGCTGGAGCCGTCTCAGCCTCGGGGCAGCGCGGTGGAGCAGCAGCGAGGCGGTGAGCAGGCCACAGATCCCTGAGCAGGCCGCAGAAGAAGGAAAAAAGCTCTCCATTGAGCAGATGAAAAAAAAGAGTCCGAAAGAGCAGTGTCCACGCCAGTTTTTATAGGGTCCAAGCTGGGAACTGACGTCACGAGTCCTCAGGCCCATGCAGGTACCACGCGAGTGTCGCCTGCTCGAGGTGCCCTGCGTGACCCCAGGTGGAGGGGCTGCCAGGCCTGGGCACGGGGCCAGTCCCATTCACACACCTGTGCTGCACCTCCCCGGGTGGGGGAGGGGGCAGGCCGGTGGTGTGCCCTGGGGGTCCTCTGGAACAGCCCGTGACTCACACACACGTGTTTGGCTCCTCTCAGCGTGGTGCATGCCCAGACATGTTCTGCCCAGCTCACACAGCTCCTCAAGTCCAGTCCTCCATCCAAGGCTATCTTTGAGACAAACATTCATGGCTCGGTCCTTCACAAGCAGCTAATCTCGGAAACTATTTCCAGGCACATGAGTGACAAGAAAATCATCAGGATTAGTCAGCATAAATTCAGCATGGCAAAGTCAAGCTTCCCTAACTTCATAAAATTCTAAAATAGAATGTCTTAATAGACAAGGGAAGAACAGCAGATACTGTCTACTTAGGCTTCAGTAAAGCTTGTGGCACTGTTAAATTGATTATAAGCATCTACACTTTAAAAATTATCCGAGTAGTAGCTTGCTGAAGTGGAGGCTATTGATTTCTGTAGAGTGCTGAAGCTTGCAGGCTTTTTGCAAAACTTGGTAACTTATTCCTTTCAGTACCATATCATTCTGAAGGTAACAATTATACTTTTAAAGATGTATGTGCTGTAGACCAGTGAACAAAGAGGCCCACTTTTAAAATATTCATCTTATTATATTCAGTGATCTAGAACTGTCCCTGATATAAACATGGTAATAAACCAAACACTGAAAATATTAATTTAAAGACTTATTCTTCCTGACATAGATTAAGATTTGCAGCTAGCATGCATCGTATCTGACATCTATAGTATCCAAGCAGTTCTGCCTAAATATAGCTATGTAAAATTAGCTTAGGTGTTTTGAGTGTCTGGTGCTGGCCTTTATAACTTAGCCTCCACAAACTTTGCCTCTTAGAAAGGAGTGAATACTTCCATCTCTAACTGGAATTTCCCATATGGCAATTTGAGTGTCTGTTACCTTTTGTCCTATCACTGTGCACCTCCAAGAGAACCTTACACCTACAAGATGACTCTTTTTCCCCTACATTCTGTCACTGGGTAGCTGAAGCACAGTTAGTTCTCCCCTTAGCTTAGACTCAGCTCTCAGCATCTCCTTGCACATCATGTATCCCAGCCTCTGAGCATCCTGGTGGTCTTCCTGTGGATTTGCTCCAGTAGGTCAATATCCTTCTTGTACTGTGGAGCTTGAAACTAGTTGCCCAAGTGCTGAATGGAGGGGAGCAATCACCTCCCTGGACCTGCTAGCATTACAGTGGCTGGTACAGACCAGGATGTTCAGGATGACTTTCTCCCCTGGAAAAATATACTGTAGATTCATATTTAACTCCCCTGGGAAAGTACACTGCAAATTCATATTTAACTTTTCTAATGGGATCCCAGGTGCTTTTCTGCAATGAACACAACAGGTAATGAACAAGCAGCTTGACTTTGTAGCACTAATTACACCCCTTTGAGAAGTGCAATCTGTCCAATTTTTCATTCTCACTGTAGTCCTTTCCAATGTATCACAGATTTGATTTATAGATCGTATGGAGTGCAATATTATTGTGATTTTGCACTATTAACAAAAATATTAATTTCAGTAGGACTGTCTGTATTATTATGTACTGTTCATTTTAAACAACAAATATAAATTAGAAGCTTCCAGTTGTATTGGAGATATTCAAAGTTACACAGGTTTCACAAGGATGTGCTGAATAGCAAGACTCAGTGGAAGACAGCAAATGTTGTGTTCACATCTTAATGATTGTCTATCTCAGTGCCCTTCACAGCAATTCAGATGACTGAAGTCATGGCAGGCTCATCTTGCTTCAACCTAAAGTTGCTGAGAATCATGATAACAGCATAAACATTCTTCCAGCAGTGGGATTGAGCTATGCATATTAAGCTTATATACCTCATTGCACTGCATCTCTGCTAGGGCCACAGCAAAAAGTAGAAATATTCACTGCTGTCTTTATGCATTTGTAAGGCCTGGATAATGCTGTCATCTGAGTACCTTTGTACTACTTGGATAATATAAACCATTGTATAAAACAGAATAAATGAACCTTAAAAACAGCCTTTTCTCCCTTCAATGAAAATGTTGCTCCTTTTGATCCTGATGCCAATTACTTGCCTAGATGAAGAAGAGATTATCCCCATATGTAGGAAAATGTTAACTAGGCTTTGTGAAAAGGCATTTTGAATGCAAAAAAGAGAACTAGAAAAATTACTCGAAGATCAGAATAACATAGGATTGCCAACAACTTTATATGTGACTTTATAGTTAAATGGATTTCTGCTTTGAGGTTTGGTTCCACCCTC
Source organism: Merops nubicus (assembly GCF_000691845.1). Classification (NCBI taxonomy): domain Eukaryota; kingdom Metazoa; phylum Chordata; class Aves; order Coraciiformes; family Meropidae; genus Merops; species Merops nubicus. The sequence continues at coordinate 1,228 of NW_008611530.1, read as the reverse complement.
CCCTGCCCTACTTTCCCTTCCTTTTCGTTCCCTTTCCATACCTTTCCTTGCTTTCCCTTCCCTTGCGTTCCCTTGCCTCCCACTGCCTTGCCTTGCATTCCCTTCCCTTCATTGTGTTACACCAAACAAAAGAATCCAACAATCTCAGTCCATTAAACATTGATGTAGGTGATATTTTTGTACTTTGTACATCACTTTGCTACTACTGACACAGTGAAAAAAACTTACTGTAGAAAGAAGTTTCCATTATCATGTTTCCATCTAAACATTTTTTATTCACAATGAAGATGATATACAGAAAAGACAGGAGGATCATATATTAGAGATAAAGGATTAATTTAGTTACTATGTTGATATTTACATATTTTTAAAAGTGAGTTTTTATAGGCAGGTAGACAACTCTTTATATATTTTGATACAAGGGAGGGAGGAAATAAAGGTCCTCTCACTTACTTTAAGATATAAGATTATAGATTGTGGTCGTGGGTCATAGATTGTGAGAGAAAAGCAATACATTGCAGAACAAGATCCTTGGGATTCCCATTACTAATATTTTAAAACTTTATCACACATTAAAAACAGTCTTAGGTTATTGGACACAGAGTCTGGAAAGACTCATTCATTTTTCAAATAACCCATAATAAACAACAAAAAAATCAGCACACTGATTAAGAATTTCTGCATTAATTTCAAAACCTACATTTAGAATCTGAAGTGTCTTCATATCACAAATATAGATACCTAAATTAATCATCTTGTTCATATCTTGCTGTGCTAAATTTCTGCTGTAATCAGTGAAGAAAGAGATCAGTCTTCTGAACTGATGTTTAGCAGAGACTAATTTATGCTATTGCTACTTTTGGAGTCTAAATCATTCATTGAAAGCACTTGTCCTTTTCTCTTCAAGGTACAAATTTCACAAACACGTAGCTTGACTTCAGTTTGAAACATGCAGGCGTGGGGTGATGCTTAAATCAAGCTAAGAGCTCCTGGATTTGTCATACTTACCAGGATTCAGTTTCCAAAGTGGAAACATATTTCCTAAAGTTTGAGAAGTCATCTATCTAATGAGAATGCTTTACAGTCAACTATAAAGTGACTGAAAATAATGGGTGAATACTTGGCTATTATAAACTGGTGTAATTATCTAACTTTCATTGGAGGTGACTCAGCTGAGCATGTGATGGCAAGAGAATAAGAAGAACCAGTCCTGTTTAACATCTCTGTC
>NW_008611529.1:0-1784 GCF_000691845.1 Merops nubicus | reverse complement strand
TTGTACTGAAGAACTTCTTCCTTCTCACAGCAGAGATGCTCCAGCCCCTAGATTATCGTTGTGGCCTCCTCTGGACTCATTCCAACAGATCTATGTCCCTTTTATGGTGGGGACACCAGAACTGGACACAGTTCTGAGGATCACCTCCTTTGATCTGCTGGCCACCCCCCTCTCCATGCACCCCAGGGTTTGTTGGCCTTTGGAGCTGCATGAACACACTGATGGCTCCTGCTGAGCTTCTCATCAACCATCACCCCCAGGTCCTGCTCTTCAGGGCTGCTCTCAGCTAGGTTTGAGCCCTGATTGTAGCTGTGCCTGGGACTGGCCCCACCCAGGGGCAGGACCTTGCACTTTGGCTTGTTGCCCCTCATGCCATTGGCACTGGCCCCTTCCTCCAGCCTGTCAGGGTCCCTCTGGATGGGCTCCCTCCCCTCCAGCGAGTCCAGCACCCAGTGAGGACACCACACCACCCAACTTGGTGTCATCAGCACACTTGCTGAGGGTGCACTCCATGTCCACCTCCCTGAGAAAGATGTTAAACAGCACTGGGCCCGGAACAGAGCCCTGAGGAGCCCCACTGGTCACTGGTCTCCACCTGGACTTGGAGCCGTTGGTCACAGCTCTTTGAGTGCCACCTTCTAGCCAGGTCCTTACCCACCAAGAGGTCCATCCATCAAGTCCCTGTCTCTCCAGCTTCAAGACAAGGGTGTCAGGCAGGACAGGGTCAAACACCTTGCACAGGTCTAGGCAGATGACATCAGTTGCTCTTCCCATATCTCCCAGAGCTGTAGAAGGCCACCACGGGAGTCAGGCCCAATTTGCCCTCAGTGAAGCTCTCTTGGTTGTCACCAATCACCTCATTTGGTTTTCTGTGTGCCTTGGTAGAGGTGCCAGGAGGAGGACTGCTGTTTAGAAGAACATTAGTTGTTCTACACAACTCTCAACAGTTTCATTCTATTATTTTTAACTAACATCTAAGATACACCCAAAGCTGAATCATCTTCTGCACTCTCTAGCTGTGATTCCACCTCTGTGCTGACCTCCTCCCTAGGGAGGGGAGATCTTCCTCTTCTTTTTCTTCTTCTTGGCTTCATCTAGTCCTACCCAAGCAGTCACAAGCTGTCCCACCATCATCAAGGGATTGAACATTCTCCATGGGCTCCAGCTCACACCTCATCCCACACCCCCAGGTCATCCATACAGCTCAGTTAGAGATAGATGAGCCAATATCCAAGAAATTGAGGTTTGGGGTCATCTTGTCTTTAATGTAGAAAGATCTTTATATGAATATTGGACTAATTAGGCACAATTAAGGAATTCCAGTGCATCCAACATCTCCAGACTGACCAGTGTTAGCACCATGCTGTCACCTCACAGTTTTAATGAGACTATCAGAGATTTAATTCTGCTGCCAGACAAGGAATTCAACAAAAAGAACCTTCTGGAGAACAGACTCCAAACTTTATGAGCTAACTAGAAAACTCTCCTTCTTCACCTTGTTCTTCCTACCCTGGCAGGGCACTTCAACATAGTTCTGAGCTTGCCTCTAGCAACTGAAATGCAGAGAATCCATTAGATTGTATCTTACTCTTGATAAAACTCAAGCATTTCAAGTACTAAATGACACAGAACTGCTTTAAATTAGCCTTAAAATGAAGAGTGTTGTAAAGATCTAACAGGTGTTGAATTTTTGAGCCTTTTCTTTGGACTTCTAATAAATCAGTGCCAAGGACACTTCTTGGATGTGCTCCAGGGCTCTGCTGATCTGGGAATGGTTTTTAGTG
>NW_008611528.1:276-17275 GCF_000691845.1 Merops nubicus | reverse complement strand
GTGCGGCCGCGCTGACGCACTGCGGCCTGCTGGTCAGGACCCCTGCACACGGGCAGACAGCAAAATCCACTGCAGGGAAGTACACTATCTCCTATGTGATACTTCATAAAGTAAGTTTTCTGCATGGGGGAAATTGGACACCAGAATCATCTACAGATTTCCGGTGTTTTTTATTCTTTAATGTCTTCTCTAGCTTACAGCAAGCAACAGAAACACTCTGGCAATGCAGAGATGTTGTAGTCCTCAGTAGCACAGTGGATAGTCAAACAGCCTACCTTACTCAACAGGTATATCCTAGCCACCTTTTCCCCTCTCATTTTTCTTAACCCTTTTCTCCATAGTTTATTCAGGACTTTGTAATCCACAAATAACTATTTATGCTCTTTCGTCAAGATGGATGGTGAGAACTATACAATAAACATCAAATATTAACTTGATTAAATTGCTTAATGAACCTGGTTTACTAATATAATTATTAATACTAATGAACACCTATCATCTTGAAATGCTTTAGCATTTCTCCAATTTGACCACAGCTATTCCATTAAAGGAGGAAGGACACTTTTTATGTGTGCAGATAACCTAACAAACTAGTTTATTTGATAGCTAAGCCTCAAGGTCATCAGTAAATACCAAACATACCTGTTAAAGTACATTAAAATACAGTTAGGTTCTGTGAAATGTCACCAAGGAGGAGCAATGAATATAGTTCACATACGAATTTCCTCATGTCAGGGACTTAATTTCTGTTTTGAACAGAGTTCAGTGACTTGGGCAATTAACTTTTTATAAAAACAATGGAGTGGAAAAATGAGACAAAAAAATGCCCCACAAAGTAACTGTAAAAAAATACCCTGTGTGCTCCTCTTCATTCCTTTTGCTGGCTTCTGTTATTCTTGATTTAAATTACGTGCTGAAATCCTTTGCCAGAACAGGGCTTGTTTTTCACTAAAAACATAAACAGTTCAATTCAGGTCAATAGGTTAACAGTCCATGCTTAAATGTTTCATTAAAATTAGTAGTTTACATAAGCTTTAGCTGCTCTAGACTTTGGTAGATTAAAGAAAAGGATATTTACAACTTATGCATACAACTAATACATGATTTTATATAGACATATTTAAAACAGTTTTTATAGGATTGAACTAACTGAGCAAAAATAGCTAAACTGAAGTTCATATGCAGACAAACTTGCTGTTGAACAAAACTTTGGGTTTTATACTTACCCAAAATAGCTTCAGCAAAGTTACAGGACTAACTGCACCCACACCCATAATGTGAGTTATTTTAAACAACTCTTCTCTTTAATGTGCTAGTCTGCATCTTTGCTTATCAAAGACTTTACATTCTAAACCTTTGAAGATAAGGCTAACATATAATCCACAGAACATTAACAGTGACCACCACTTAACCATGAAGTCCTTGATAACACCACAAAGTCTGAACTACTTGCACAGGAAAAAAGTTCTGATGCAACTTAACATACTTCTGCTTTTGCTGAAAGTTGTCTGAGATCTCAGCAACTTTATTTTAAACCTGTGCTTATTCTAACCTTGTTCGCTCATCACAGTTAAAAACATGATCAGGGAGGGAAAACTGGCTCAGTCTCACAGAGTGACTCACTTTCAGGAAGATTTGTTAGACCCTGCTGAGGCTCGTCCTTAAGAGGTCAATCACTTTTCTTTTCCTCCTCCCAGCAAAAGCTTAATTACTCCTTGTTAGCCAAATAAGTGTTTGTCAGGGAAGTTCTAACCAGAGGAAAGATTATGCATTCAAACTGTTACTAATTTTGTTTTATGGCAGTGAGTCAGTTAAAATGCCACCAAGGAAAGAATTCAGACACCAGCAGCTCACAGTTTTCTGCTCATTTAGCCCAGAGAAAATCTTCCTCAGTGGTGGCTAGACCAGTCATTTTCCTTCTCCATAGGAAAACTGAAGCAAACAAATTGAAAAACATTAAGCCAACTTTGTAGCAAACCATGTTTCCAGTATCTGCCACTTCAGAGCAATGTTTTAGCAGAAAATAAAACCAAAGCAAGTGTTCGTGGTTAATGAGTTACAGTTTCTGAACGGACCTGTCCCACCATAAAAACAAGCAAGTACCAGGGAACAGTGCAAAAAAAGAAACAAACCAGTAAGTATACTTCACATTATACCATAACCCAGTCCTCAAGCCATCTGAGGAATTTTTCTATTATTTTAGAATACTTAAAAAGATTTTATCTCTCACCTTACACACGTGCTTCAAACATTCTCATTGAAACTATGTAGGAAGTAAGCACAAAAATTATTTTAGGTGAAACAGGAAGCAGTATTAGAAGCTGAATCAGAATAGCAGCTCAGTCTCTCCTAGAAAAAAAAAAAAAAGTTATTCTCCATTAATTTCTAAGACTTCTGGAGCAATATTTGAAGTGATTCCAGCAAAGCACACCTACTTTACTATAGTGTTCTGCTCTTTATACACATTTGCACAACACATGAATTTCTATTCAAACTTAACGAAAGAAAAGTAATAAAGAGGCAAAACACAGAACACTAAGTTACCTCTCAGTTCCTCTCTGGTAACACACATCTTACTCTACACTTGTAGCTGATAAGGTACTTTTTCACCAAGTTACAGAACTCACCATACCACAGATACCTACTTGCAAAAAGGAAGAAGAAATTAAAACTCAGGTGTGCATTGCAGTAATCATCTGATAATGTTTTGGGATGGAAACCAGAGAGAAATGGACAATGGAAAAAGACATTTAAGCAGGGTTTGTGTAGAAGACTGTCAATCAATATTGACTCAGTGTCGGCAAGACTGAAAGATTAAAAACCTGTTTGCAAAGGCATGGGACAAATATATGGGAAATTCTACACTAATTATCTTAATCTCTAAGTAGCCGAGAGCGAAAAGAGGCAACAGGAAAGTGCTGCTGAAGTAGGACAGGACACACTTCTCCTCCTCCCCATCCTTACCCTGCAGAGCACCTTTCCTAAAATACTTGGTGCACTGCTGTCTGTAAACCAATAGATGAATAAGATCTTCTCCATGAGAATGCAGGCTGAACAGGCAGAACCTTCTGTGCATAAAGGGTACAGCAGCAGCAGTTTTTATGTCCATTAGCCCAGCTAACTGGCCGCAAACCTAGGGATGCACAGATCATTAATTAGAATTAAGCCAGTTATTCTGCTTTCACCTTGACTCAAAAAGTGCTGGTCTAAACTGATTTCTGTGTTATTCACATTTCATGCTAAATATTGATGGTGCACATTAGAAGGGAGTCAAGTGACTAGAAAAAGGAAGACCTTTGAAATAAATTTGATTTTTCAAGACTATACAGAATCTCAGATAATTTTTAAGCATGTATCACCTCAGATCCTTGAGCAAGATATTAAACAGTAATAAATTGCTTTCTGTTTAATTAGGCACAGCAATATTCTCACCTTGGGGCACCTTCCTTTCTCTACCCCTATTCCATTATCCTTTGGGATGATAGGGTCTTCATTCAATTTCAACTGTTTAAACAGAAGCGGAACTTTAATTTCCTGTGTGTGTTCCTGCCCAGGCACCATTTCTGCCTTTCTCTCTGCAGTGTTTCTGGAGACCAGAACCTATGTTCATGGTCTCCAGAAACCTCAGCAAGCTCCAACCGGGGGGAGCTCTCACAGCTCTTTCAGATAGTTTCCACCGTTCACTGAGAGAAGGTAAGGTTCAGGCAGGGAACAGCCCTCTTTTGACTCTTGCAGTCCTCTAGCACACCTATAGCAGTGATATTCACAGGCAGCAACACATGCACAGATTTACGAGCGTGCGCCCGCGCTATACACCGACTCACCTGTACCCTGGAATCATGCAGATGTCTTTTCCAAGCCTACAGAACCCAGGGGTTGGGTGTGGATGAAAAAAAATTAACTCAGCACAGCCTGAGCTACTGCTGACAAAAATGCTCAATCACCACTGCAGAACAAGACACTGATTTCTGTCAGTCTGGGTTGTGTCATATTAGGACACAAACACTTTAAAGACCAAAATGCAGTGTACACTTGACTATTTTGTCCAGCAGGTGTTGCTGGAGACTACAAAACACACTAAAGGAGAGGTCAAGCTGGTCAGCTTTTGGCAGGGGGTCAAACAATACATGGCACTTCTTTTTACCCCAGTTCAACAAGAATAAGGTGGCTACACATACTATTATTCATTAAACTTTTCAGTGTTGATCATCTGAAGTAATGCAAGCTATGAAACTGCGTTCCTGTTTTCAAATATAGAAGCAGTGCCTCTAGGCACCATTTCTAGGTGGAGGTAAAGCCTGTCTGTAACTTCATAAAAAAGTCAAGTAGTCAGTAAATTTTTCAGGTTCTACACCTTACTAATTCAGATCCATCCTAACTAAAATAAAACACACTATTAAGTTTGTGGTCATCAACAGCTTGCATCCAGGGGTGTGAGGGAGGGGAAGCAAGAAATCAATGAATCAATAGGATACTTTGAAACTGAAAAAAAACCAAAACAAAACAGAAAAAAAAAACAAAATAAAAAAAACCACAAACCCAAAACAAACTAGACAAATGCTGCATATCAATTGCTGGAAGTTTGATATGTAGTCTACGAAAGTAAAACAGTAATTTCTAATTATGTTACAGCTTCCAACTGGAAGGTGCTGACTCCTTTACAGACATACTCCTTTATCCACCTGTTGGCCTTCATCACTATAACAGACCAGTAGCATGCATGACTATCCCAGTATTGTTTTCTGGAAAAAAATACTCTCCAAGTAAATCTAATAGTGTTTTGACAGTAATGGCATAAATAGAATTCCACATAGTATTTGAACACCATGTTATTCAACATATTTTAAAAATTTATAGCATTTATGATTTGATTATAACAGCTTAACCTACCAAAAAAAAAAAAAAGAAAATCTAAGGGTCATGAGTATGTCTACAGGTAGTCCATGGAAAGGTTTGATTCACAAGATCAGTTATCCAAAATGTTAATCAATCCCTGATACTTGAAATTCACCTTAAGATGGGATGTTAACACTGTTTAAAACTTTGTACTGTCAAATGGAAGACAATACATCCACAAATAAATTATTCAGATGGAACAATTTCAGAATATTCTTTCTGAAAACAGTGTTTGTCAGCATTAAGTGGTGTCATGTCTTTACAGGAAACTAATTCTGCAAGAGCTTTAGTCCACCACACTACCCACTCTTTGGGCACAAGATGCACCAGGACTAAGCAGGACTAGACAGGCAGTGATGTCCAGTAATGTATTATTAGAAGGATTACAGATGCTGGATTTATATTCAAAGACAGAAGACAAGCAGACAAATATCCAGAGGAGGAGGGGATAAGATACCTGCTTTCGGTTATTTTTAGCTTCTTTCTTCGTAGTTCTTCAAGAAGTCAGGTACTCTGATCAAAAAAAGTTAAGGTCTTATATTGGAAAAATAACCTCGAACTCATGAGAAAAATGGTTAAACATTAAATGTAGCTATTTTTAATAATACATTTGCCAGCCAACTCAAAGGCTTGCTTCTTAAATTGAGATAAAGCTTTCTTCTTAAAGTGCTGAAGCTCATCTTGTTACACCACACCGGGCAGAATTTCTTCAAACTGACATTGGACTTTCTACTAGTAAAAGGAGAGTAGCTTCTTTCACCTGAAAAAGTGGCTTAATTACAGACAAGTTTTACCCAGAAATTTTTGCAATAAATTTGTAAGCTACAGAAATTACTTTAGGATTGTTTCTATTCCAAAAGAAAACCCTTCAGTGTCAGTAAAAGTAGATACTGCTTCTCGCTCGGCAAGCATTTGCACCACGATAAGTGGATGCTATGAGTGCTCCTGGGAAGCATTAATGAACACTTTCCAGCTCCTCTGCCTCTCCCCACTGACCACTGTTGGGGCCAGGATTCTCAACCTTGTCATTTGCCTCAGGAAAGCTTATGAAAATTTGAGATAAAAATCTCACCGTTCTTACTGGTCCCATAGACTACTAAAAAACCCTGAAGCTCCTTTTTTAAACATACTCCTTGGCAGACAAGAGAAAGTTAAAACATCCAAAGCCACTTCAGTTGCATGCTTTAGGCTGGGCATCCCTTCCATGGCAGATACAAAACCTGTGACCAGCAACAGAATAGAATTACAGAATCACTTCATTTGGAAATGAGCCTTAAGATCATCAAGTCCCATCATTAACCATGCCAAGTCCACCACTAAACCATGTCCCTAAGTGCCACCTCTACATGCCCTTTAAATACCTCTAGGGATAGACTGAAGCACTTTTCACTGGGCAGCCTGGTCCAGAGCTTGGCAACCACTTCAGTGAAGAAATTTTTCCTAATACCCAATCTAAACTCCTGGTGCAACTTGAGGTTGTTTCCTCTTGTCCTACCATTTGTTCACTGGGAGAAGAGACTGACCCTCACCTCACTACAACCTCATTTCAGGGAGTTGTAGAGTGAGGTCTCCCCTGAGCCTCCTTTTCTCCAAGCTAAACCCCAGTTCTGCCTCAGCTGCTCCTCCAAGACTTGTTCTTTAGACCCTTCATTGGCTTCATTGCCTTTCTCTGGATACGCCCCAGGCCCTCAATGTCCTTGTAGTGAGTGGCACAAAACTGAAACCAGTGTTTGAGGTGCAGCCTCACCAGTGCAGACTACAGGGGGATGACCACTTCCCTGGTCCTGTAACTCCATTTACTGGCACTCTTTGGGTACGGCCATCCAGCTGGTTTTTTAGCCAGTGAAGAGTACACTTCTATAAGCCTGTATAGGTGTGTACAGCTTGTTCACACAACTTTCCCAAGAGACTAATCTATTAAAACTTTATTTTTACTGTATCTCTCTTATTAACATGAGGTAGAATACAAATGTGTAAATATTTTGCATCCATGTCACAGAACATGCCGTTACTGTGTTCCCTAGACTATTTCAACTCTTCCCATGGTTTTCTTCTCAACTTCTAAACTAGCAGTTCCCAGCAGTTAACGAGTTTCCCTTCTTACCTCAGACCCACATCTTTCTTCAGTTGCATGTAGTCCTCCATCTTCAGTCATGGGTTCCACTTCATATCTTCCATGGGGTTTCCATCATGCAAGTACCATTTCTGAAGCTGTAGAGATAGACTGCTATAGATACCAACACAGACTGGTGTTCTCTCCTGACAACTATCAACGAGTATGCTACCTCAGTCCCACTCTCATGAGAGGGAACCACAAGCATCACACAGAAGCAGGTCTAAATCAGGACTTGTCATAGTATAATCCTGACTCAGTATTTTATTTCCACAACTATAGAGTTAAATAAAGTGTTAGACAACATTAAACAAAACTTTTAACTTTAATAGTCAAATTCAACACTAGTAAGAACAAATAGAGCAGTAATGGGAAACACAGTTCAAGCTAAAATTAATGAAGAGATGAGCCAGTATTTAAAACAGTTCTATTTTTTTAGCAACAACTGTTGTCAGCCTAGGTCCAATATCAGTACAGGTTACGATGGCCACATTCTGTTCATTTTGGAAAACTGAATAGTTAAGCTCTGTTTGGTGGTATCTCAGACTGTAGTTTCAGTATAGTATACTATAAGCACAAAAAAACTTATGTACAGAAACAATGAAGAACAACCTGAACACTTAAACTAAACAATTATTTACAAGTACTCCAACATAAAAAAAAAAAAAAAACACAACAGCCTCAAGAATGGACAAGAGAATAAAAACATTTAGAGAACCTTACAGAAAGAATTCCAAAACAACAATAGTCAAGACATTAACAATTGCACTACACTAATACAGAGTCCAAATATTAAATTGGTGCATTTTTTCAGAATGCACTAGCTTTGAGAAAAATGCTGCTGCCTTCACTAAATGCAGCTTAGATCTGTTTCACGTAATTGTTTTAACAAGAAGCCTATTAACACAATAATGATTGTTTTAATGCTACAGTTTACAGCAAGGGCAACAAACTAAAAATAGCAGCAGTTCCACATGGCACTTAAATTCCACAGGTTTCTAAGCTGTGGTTTATGCAATGCCTAAAAAGTGCTCCCAGTTGAATATAACAAATAAAATTCACAATAAAAGTCTACCTGACATCAGGTACATTGTGTGTAGATGGCCTTAAAGCCTGTCTTTCAAAATTTATTCCCCTCTACTCCAAAGAAATCAGTAACTATCAAAGCAAGGCCCTCCCCCCTCCCTCTTAAAGATCATCAGGGATATGAGTTCTCAGTACAATGCCGTAACACTACAAAGCAGCACACCACTATAGTGGTTAACCCTGGGACGATGGAACAACTAACGGTGTAACTGAAAGGCTTATGGATTAACATCCAGGATCCTCTAGAGACAAGATAGTAACAGAGTCCATTAACTCAAATGGTTAATACAGCTCATCAGCCATATTGTACACGCAAAAACCCAGAAGCACTTCCTGTAGTATTAGTGACACTGATCGGAGACAGGACAAGAAGCCAGGAATTGAACATTTCCATCAGTTCCTCAGGCCTCAGTCCAGCAGATGCTATAGCCATTCTCAGTAGTTCTTTCAGACTTCATAACTAGTATATAGTGAGACTAACTGCGCGGTTCATTTTCTTCGGTTCATTTTCTTCCCAATGAGTCGAGAGGGTCTGTTCTGTGTCGTAGATCTCGTTGTCATTCTGTCAGTGAACAGCGCCCGCTCCTCAGCTGCGGCCTTTGCCATCTGTGCCTTCTTCAGCTCTCTGCAAAGCATGGAAAGCCAAGAGTCACACTCACACAACACTATCAGTAGGGCCTACAGGTGTATCACAGCAAAAGTGTTTCAAACTGTTTACAGCAGTTCAGAACTTAGGGCCTGCAGTCAATACAGGTCACATTAATACCATTACCATTCACTTTCACCCATTCACAACCTAGAGGACAGAAGTGGGATGTTCCTTGCTTGTCTAGATGGTCTTTCTTTTGAACAACAATGGAAGGAAATGATGAATTCACACAATTTTGAAATCCAGACTTTCATAAGTAGGTCAATACTTCAATTAGGAGCACACAGTAGAATGCAGTTTACTTCCCAGTACAAGCCATGACAAATCACTAGAAAGCTGATTACTGAAGTCAGCCCACTCAGCCACAACTGAACTTCTGCAGAAGATTCAGACAGACACACGCTTAGATGAACATCACTGGCAACAGATAACTCAGGAAGCACCCTTTTCCTTTTGTGTACCCACATCAAAAGCTTATCACCACCTAAATCTTTTTTCTGCCTTATAAAAATTTGAGCACAACACTACAAGGCTGAGTCACTGAAGGTAGCACAGGCCACTGCCCCCATGCAACATTCTGTCAACTATTCTGTTTCAGAGAATTACCAATACTCTGTCTGAGGACAAAGTTAAGAAAACTCACAACAGAACTACAAAGTAGTCTGACAAAAGAGCAAAATTATCTTTATCATGGGTTTCCCCACACATTCTCTTTTCCTCAAATGCTGACAATACAGCTAAGTGTAAGCATTTACCCCCCATGCTCTTTTCCTTCTAACCCAAGCTATCCCTCAAATAATTTTCTTTACCATAAGAACTAGTTTTTGTAATCTCACTTCACATCTGGTCTCCAAAGATAAAATTTTGCAAGCTTGCTGCACATTGGTGTAGGTATATTTAGTTTTAAGTTACATGTTATAGTTTAACAAGGTACTCCCATTCTTGCAAGTCAAAATATTATTCATTAACACATGTCCCCCATCTAATGCTCCCCACACTATGAGTGGGTCAGTTCACTGCAAGAAAGCGTCATCTTCCCCAAAGACTGAATGTCAAGTCACAAATGCACATGTCTGCATGCTCACCCACATCATTACCAGGGAATTAAGTTTTACAATATACTTCCATTCTTCCTTAGAAATCTAATCTTGAATTCTTCCTTCCTCTGAAGATGATAACACAGTAGAAAAGGTGAGTTTCCTTACAAGGATTCCTTTTACCAATGATAACTTACATACACAAGTGGTATCTTAAATGGGTCAAATGCAGGAGTGTCAAAAAAAAAACCAACCCCAAACCCCCACAACCAAACCCAAAACCTACCTGAACAATTTTATGGAACACAACCCCACACATTAAAAATTACAATGCATAAGTGTTCTTTTTAAATCATTCTTTGATGTACAATTATTTCATAAGGATGTACCCTATTTATCACCAGGCCAGAAGCAGTCCTCACTACTGTTAGCTTTACCAGCTTCACTTTTCACATGATACAAAAATACCTTGTTTTTATACAAGCAAGCAAGCAACCTCAGCAAATCTGTCCTTGAGTAACCTGCACAAACTGTCAAATTATTCTTCCTGCAGTCAGTGTAGTTATTAAGATTGTAAAGATAACCATCTAAAATGGCAAGTCTGGCTACATTCAGAGCATAGTAACAGCCAGACAAGCAGAGAGCAACAGAGAGAATCCAAATGCAAATTTAACATCTTCATTCAAAACAGGCCACTCAGAAAGCAACCAGTGTTCTATATTCCCTTATAAAAACCTGGCTCTTATTCATAATACGTGCAAAGTTTTGTCCCTGCTCCCTGAAGGGGGGTTGGACTAGATGACCTTTAAAAGGTCCCTTCCAACCCACACCATTTTATAATTAAGATGACTGCTTAACTTGCCAACTCCTCTCTGAAACCCAAGCAGAAATCAGACTTTCCTAAAGGGACTCTCCTTCAAAGCTTTAACGTAGAGTTGAGTGTTTGAGCAAGAGGGAGGACCAGATGACTTTCCAATACAAATGATTCTCTGCTAAACTAGTAACACAGCTGTGTACAAGTCAAATTAGTCCAAAAACATTCCTTATGTGCCATTTAAGTTCAAGATAGTTCATTTACACCATGTTTTCCAACATGTTTCAATGTACAGATGACCTAAGAACACACAGGCTCAAATAAGACACATGTAAGTTACACATACATGTCAGAAAAGCATGCATTATTTGTGACACCTTTCTTCAAAATGGTAATGTTTTGTATGCCTTGGATACTAAAAGTGTAGTTGAGATTCCCTTAGCGTGCTCAAGTTCCTTCTGTGGAGAAAGTCCCTGTTAAGGTTACATAACCCACTCTGTACTCTCAGGTACGTACATGCATACCAATTTGTGGACAGAAACGAGGACGGCCCTGTTTTATCATCACTCTATCATATGAGCACCCATTAACTTATATATTTAGGATCTCAAGGAGCTACTTACTTCTGTAAGAGTGAGTTTTTGAATTTTTCAGCATTCAGTTCTATCCGGAGCTGCTCTGCACTCTTTTTTGCAGCAGAGAGCAGCACTGAATGCTTGACTAGTGCCACAGCTGAAGGCCTTTTCTCTGGATCAGGACTAATCATAACCTTGGGGAAAAAAAAAAAAAAAAGTCATTGTACTTAATGCAAATAACACAGTAAATCAGATTAATCAGTGAGCTACTAGTTAAAGAGTTCTTACTTTTAATAAGTCCAGTAATTCTTGAGAAAGCACTTGCGGTATTCTAGGCAGTTTTCCCTGTCGGATTTCATGCCATTGGTCCCCATTAGTTGGAAGGGGTTCAGCCCCAGCGGCGCAGACAACAGTCAGAGCGAGAGCAAAAATATCTGCTTTTGGCAAGTGAGTGTAGTTCTTGAAAAATGAAGAAAAATAAACTTACTACACATACCACCCAGTGTAAGAAGAAATCTTAACACACAGGTAAACTATACAGCACTGAACACTTCCAGAATATTATATACCTCTTTAAGTACTACCAGTGTTCAAGGGGATATCACAGACAAGGTTTCTCCCCCAGCAAGGAGGTGGCAGACAGCAACTCATTACTCTGAAGAAAACAGCATGCAGACCTAACATCACTATTTCCCACAAACAGAACAGTTACCTCTTGTAGGACTTCATTTGCAAGAAAACGGCTATCACCTTCCTCCACCTGTGGACTAGATACTCGAGTTACATGACCCAGGTCACCTGCAAAAAAAATAAAAGTTATTTTTTCAGAAGACAAAGAGATAATGAAATTCTTTGAAGTCCAAGTGTGCTGCTTCTCACCTATTTTAAATATGACTCTATCAGATGACCAGTCATCATCATCACCTTCTTCTGAAGTTGTACTTGGGAGTGATGTCCTAGATATGAAAATATTACCTGAAAAAAAGAGAATAAAAAAAAAAATCTGTCAAATTTCTACTTCATATAGTTTCACCAGTTTGCTTCAGCCACACAGAAGTTTTAGTTGCACACATAGCCAGTTTGTAGAATAAGAAACTGTAACTGACTTGCTCTGGCTCCTCTGCTGGGAGAGGAGCCAAGTGTTATGCAAGTAGAGTCAATAACACAAAAAGGACCCAAGATAAACTCAACAGTTTAAGGTTGCTAGCCAATTTTATAACTGACATCTTCATACCGCTATTTAGAACTTCAGCAAAGAATTTACAGTTAGTAAGGTGTGGTTAACTGCTAATTTTTCTACAGCAGATTAAATTAACTGGGCAAGTTGTCATCGGAGAGTAAAGCAGTTTACAAACTTACTAGGTTTGATATCCATGTGTACCAGTGACATTGAATGAATGTACTTTAAGCCTCGAGCCACTTGAAGTAGCAGGTCCTTCAGTTCTGGTTCAGTAAAATAATGCATATTCTTGTAGTTTTCACTTATGGCATCTGCTAAACTGCCGCCTAAACAACATAAAAGAAAACAGCTAATTGTTTCACATCAAACAGTTGACAAAGTGACAACTTCCTTCCAAAACGAAGTACAACTGTCTTGCAAAAGTAAGAGAATGTGTCACCAAGAAGTTGCTGATGAACACAAGAAGTATGAAACGTATTGCTGTATCTCCTCTTTATAGCCACACAATAAAATTACTTTTCTGATGCAGTTGCTGTGGAAATTAACAGGACACCAATGCAAGGGAAAAGACATCCTCTGTCCTTCTTCCAAATTTCTGGCAGAGTATCAACCATAGCAAAAAGCTTCAGAAATGAGGTCCACCTCCCTTTATAAAGGAAATTCTCTGGTAATTTTCTCTATTCCAGCTTGTACTATTGTACAGAGTATCAGTTTTGATGCTCACAAATACATCACTGTCCTTCCAATGCTCTTGAACACTTACGACTTTGTCTGCAGCTTTGTATCGTTTTTCCTTCGTATATCTGACATGCTTTCCCCAACAGAAAGGAACATTAGGCACATTTGAGACAACAATGTTATGAGCTATATGTGGGGCAATCAATTCCTAACTAGTGCTAGGGATTTGTAGAGATATCTGTGTATCTTCAAAAATCAAATCTTTTGAAAGCAAGTTCACAACAAAAAAACTTTACTTACCATTGCAATATTCATTCTGTATAAGCATATGATCATCTTCTGCCCATGCAGAGTAGTATCGTACTACGTGAGAATGCTGTCCCAGAACTGCATGTGCATAGACCTCTCTTAAAGCATTTTGCCTGTTACAGTCACAAAAAATAGCACCATGAAAGAATATTGTACGGTGAAATTAGGTCAATTTCAACTTGGTAGAAACATTTATTACACAATATAATGTCCCTCTGCCAGCTCAAGTTTCCAATTAAAATCTTCATATTTAATTCTGTGATACCTTAAGGTAGATTTGTATTTACAGACAAATAACTTTGGATATAAATACATTTCAATTTACATTGTATTACAATATTAAGTACAGGGAACATATGAAAAACAGGTTTTGTTGCAGATAGTTCTTGAGGGAGCTGCCACTTTCATTACATACTTTCCAATGAGCAGCAGCAAGCTTTAGGAAGCATAACTGAAGTCCTAGGAAGAAACTAATGATGATCATAAGCCAGGAATATGAGTGAACTCAACAATCCTATCTTCTTGTGTATAAGTCTGGTACATAATTTTGGACTTTAAAAATGGAGTTTTATATTGTAACTGTAAGAACAGCCATTCACAAATGCCAAAAGATACCCTAAAACTGACTTAACCAATCTGCATGTCAGTCATGTTGACAAGGGTGAGGTCCTAGCTGGGAATACTGCTCTCCTTTCCTGTCTCAAAGGATCATCACTGCAGTTTTTCCATCCAGTCCCTCCTGCCACTAACACAAGTAAGCGTTATTCTTGCTTTCAAGATAACCATCTGCTTCCACACAGCATATTAGGACAAATGTCTGCTGGGAGAAAAGCAGAGTAGCCTCTTCTGCCCAGTGCTGCACAGTATTCAGAAAATAAAACTAAAGATACCTCAAAATTATACCAGTTTTAATTCATATAGTCATACTTTTATCTTAAATGCCTTCTCTAGACACCAATACAAAGATGAACGAGAGGAAAAAGCAGCAAGAGATGACTCCTAATAGCAAGAAATACTCAACTCATCCACAGAACCAGCTAGTGGTTTCTTGGATCGCTTTATTGCATAAATGCAGCCATCCAGCCTCTTCACACATTTAAACACAGAACCAAATTCACCAGATCCAATCTTCTCCAACTCGTGAAATTCGGTGGCATACCGTGACTTCATGTTACTTTCCGTTATGGTTATCCTCTGCAAAGATTAGAAAGGAAAATACTTGGATCTGCAGATACACAAACTGCTGAAGTTAGTATCAAGTTCTAAACATTAATTACCTTAGCAGGTCTGATAGTTTCATCTTCAGGCTCTCCATCACTTGCTTCCATGTCCTCTCCACAAGAGCTGAAATTCACATGAGTTACTTTTGTAGAATATGGATTAAGTAAACTTGAAACTCAAGTCTAGCAGCTGTTCGTATTTCTGAGCTCTAGTTCACCCACTCTACATAAGACTAGTGTAACGAATGGAACACTGGACACCTGTAAGCACAAACTCTGACAATAAAGGTACCGTGCTAATACCTTTGCAGTTTCTTTTTTTCCACATTTCATACTAGTACTTAACGTGTTTTTCCTTCCTCAGGAAACGACTGTGTGCATAGCTCAGTCAAGTCTGGTAAAAAGACTATAGGACACAGCCTAGTCTATCCTCTCTATAAACCAATCACGTTATCTAGCACTAAATGGTTATTTCTTATATAATGCATCTCAAAGCATTTACTTTAAGACCCGTATTATGCCTCACTAACAGACTGGCAAGGAAAAACACACAGCTGCAATTTGTAACAAAGCTTTTGCAGCTATAAGTAGTCCTACAAGTAAGCCCAACAAAGGAAGATATAAGTTACTCACTCATTCCAGTGCATTCTCTTTCTCCTGCGACATTTTCCTTCAGAGCTGTGCAGGAACATGGAATCAGGAGTGAAGGGATTGATATTTACATGAGGTGTTTGTCTAATATCATCTTCTGGCTTCTCAGATTTCCCAACATTCATAAATAGAGAGCACCCTCGAAGTTTAACTGAGCTGGAGCCCATTCCTTGTGCTTTAGAAAGCAAACTCTGTATTTATTAAAAAAAAAAAAAAAGGACACAGAAAAGACATTTATAGCCTCAATATTTAGACAAACAAGTCATGCTTGAAAGCCATCATTACAATACAATATAACTCTCAAAATTAGTGTGAGTTGTTTAAATACCTGCATTTCTATCAAAAATAGCTCCAAAGAAGGTATTAGGCTCTTAACCGACTTTGTGTGAAGTGTAAGGAAACTCTGAACGTTAAAAGTAATTTTTTTAAAAATAGGAAAGATAATGGAAACAGTGTATTGCTGTCTTTAATCATGTCATCACATAAACTTTTTTAACGATTCTTTGTCCATGAAATTAACACAGATGAAACTTATTTACCATCCTGTGCTGTATCACCATGACTTTCACATACACAATATGGAAGTTAGATCAGACATAGGAAATGGTCTTTGGGGACTACACATTCAGATGTCAAGCTAAAAAAGTCAGCAAATTGAAGACTTAATGTTTATGCACAAACACCTCTTCATAAACCTTCCAAAAACTGCTCAGGAACTGACAGCACTGTCGCGCTGCCAGTTCAATATCCAAAACAGATCTTTTGGGTGGTAACCCGTCAGACCAGGCAGGTGATGAAACCCCTCCTAGTTAGGCAGGGAAGTTTGCACCCGAGTCTCCCACATCCTGGTGAGGATGCCAACCTCTGACCTACTGGATCACAAGTGAGAGCATTGCTTTATCCTAGCAACATCTTTCAAAATAAAGAATTGACATAATGAAAGCCTAAACCACAGTAGGGATTAAGGCTCAATACCTATGAATCTCACCTGCACTCCCCAAATCTGGATTCAATTAAGACCTTTAAGTCATTGCATCCCTCTACACATATTTCAGTACTTCCACTGGATGCCTGAACCAGACGATTCTTCCAGATTACCAAAAACAAACTCTCAAAAATAACCCATGTAGAATTTGGACACCTACTTTAAGAATCCCACTGAACCACATCGAATCTTATTTTTAGCATCACAATCCACAAGACTTTCACCTCTAAAGCATCTGCTCCTGGCTTGGGCCAAGATGACAGAATCATAGAATGGTTGGAGTTGGAAGGGACCGTTAAGGTCACCTACGCCAATCCCCCTGCAGCGATCAGGGACACACACCTTTAACTACAGCAGGTTGCTCAGAGCCCTTGAACGTTTCCAGGGACAGAGCATCATCACCAGCTTTACTATTTCCAAAGATGTACCACCGATTTCTAACAGCGAAACCTCATCTGAGATGGAAGCTGTAGAAGACCAATGAACAAGGTTGCCTTCTTCGCATCTTAAGTCAGTTGTTTTCAATCAGATCTATAGATTCCTGAGAGATTATCCCTGGATTACTTATAAAAGGCTATATGAAAAGTAACAAAGAAAGCCAGCCTATTATCACTAGATTTAAATTCAGCAGACGGTCTTTTACGTGAATGTGGAGTTCAGAAGTTGAAAAGCCTTCCAAAAGTCTGTTATTGACAGAGTTAATATCCTGACTATCCCTTTAGACTTCCAAATCGCTTCGCTTTAATAGCACCGGCGACTCCAACAGCCGCCTAGAGCGGACACGGAGAGCGCAGGCACCGGGCTCG
>NW_008611528.1:0-266 GCF_000691845.1 Merops nubicus | reverse complement strand
AGAGGGCGCGAAGCCCCGGGCCCCCCCCCGCCAGCCGCAGGAGCCGAATCGCTCTCGTTTACCCACAGACATGCGGAGCAAATTCCAGTCAGAAAGGTACAAGCGCCCACAGGACACGAAAACACTTATTTCAAGAGTTTAATATTCTACTTCCGCCTTTTTAAAGAAACCTTTCCCACAGAATATAACAAAAGCCGGGTACTTGTGAATTACGCGCAGCCAGCGCGGAGACGCGTTTGCAGGCGCCGAACCGCGTGTGCGTGCGG
>NW_008611527.1:11471-12842 GCF_000691845.1 Merops nubicus | reverse complement strand
GCTCCTCACACAAAGCAAAACAGGGAATCCATTCACTGCGTCCCATGGGCAGGCAGATGTTCAGCCACTTCCAGGAAAGCCAGGCTCTGTCTTATCTAAGTTACTTGGTAAGACAAAGGCCATCATTCCAAATGTCTCTTCTTTCCTTCTTCCTTCCCCAGCTTTATATGCCGAGCATAGTGTCACATGGTATGGAATATCCCTTTGGTCAGTTAGGAGTCAGCTGTCTAGGCTGTGTCCCCTCTGGTCCCTTCTTGTGAGAAGCAGAGGTCATGACTCTGTGTAGGCACTGTTCAGCAATGAGGAAAACATCCCTGAATCATCAACACTGTTACCAGCACAGATCCAAACCATGACCCCATACTAGCTACTACAAAGAAAATTTACTCTATGCCAGCCCAAACCAGCACACACATGAAAAGTTACACAGCAGCTGCCAAGGAAAACACTTCCTAGAGTGCTCAAAATCCTCATTCTAGAGCAGCTAGATTTCTGAAAGCATGCATATACACTAATCTAAGACCATGAGCAAAGAAAAAGACAATGTAACTTCAAAAATTAACCCTTATTTAAAAAAAGGAAATGTAAGTCAAGCTCATACCTAAAGATCCAATTATTAAACTATGTACTGTAACTCAGGCAAAGGCTGTCATGAATTCTAATCTTCATTAAATTAATATCGATTTTAAGGTTCAGATGTATATTTTTCCTAGTAAGTAGTTGCAGTCATTGAAGGCGCTGCTGTTCCACAGCAAAATGCTGCTGCCTTGGTGCTGGAGGTTACTGCACTGGCCTGCATTCTTCACCCACTTACTGTGAAATCCATCAGCTTAGCCCAAGGCATGTTTCCCTGCCAGTATAAAATAAAACCACTTAACTTTGCACTGGTCAAGAAACTCTCACGCGACCTGTTGATGCAGCTGTCCAGCAGGAGCAGGCAATTGGCAGGTTGTCCTTAAGCTTTTCCAGCTGATTGCCATGTGACATGCACTGAAGACTAACTGCAAATAGCTGAGAACTAAATACCAGCTTAAAATTTGTACCCCTAATTTGCTCCTTCTGAAACAAGGCTGTTCTCTGGAGCATTTTTTAGTCTAGTTTGCAAGTAGGACTGCTCACAAGTCTAGAATTTGTGCTTCTGACTTTTCTACAACTAGCCCAAAATTAATACAAAGTTTCAGATCTTTGAAAGAGAAAAAGTTGGGTTTTTTTAATACAGTCAGGGTATCTAATTACTCAGTGCTTTGCTGCTACACACTAAGCAAGCTAATTTAAACAAGGAAATTTGACAGCTATGGTTTGCCCTGAGGCAAAAGCCCTAAGGAGATGCAGGTTGTGGAACTAAAGCTGTGGCAATCTGTACAACATAAG
>NW_008611527.1:0-11385 GCF_000691845.1 Merops nubicus | reverse complement strand
AAACCATCAAGTATCTGAAAAGGAAAAAATAAAACTCCATTCTCTACATCAGAAGTTATCAGTACAGTACCAGCACTATACAAAGTTTACACGATTAAGCTATAGTTAAGCACATACCACTTTCAGACTGATAGAGATGAAAATACTTTTAACCATGTTCTGTATTGTCTGAACAGTAACTCAAGACACAGTTTTCTAATAGAGTGGCAAAATGTGCTGGTGTCAGAGGACCTGAGAAAAAAAAAAGCTATTTTTAATTATTTATTTGGTCAGCTCCTACACCACACAGCATAATCACGTCTATAAATTATGCAAACTTTACCCTTGTTGTAATGACTTGGTAATAAGTTGAAATGCATTGGAGCATGATACAATATTCAAACCATTACATGAAGTGTAAAAGATCATTACTGTAAAAGAGCATTATCTGGTTGAGAAATTACTGTTGTAAAAATAACATCTTGTGCAAACAATTAACAAGCTCCGTTGCATTTGTAAAGTGACAAGTCACTTTCAGGCAGCCTGTAGATGGCTTCTCTAACATTTGTGTATTATTATGAATCAAAGACATCTTTACAGTTAGAGCCAAAACTCTTGAAAATTTGGAATGTATGCATTTGAGGAAGAGAGAATGTGGATGTTTCCACTGGATCTTGTCTGTTTGCAGTATGTGTTGAACTCCAGGATGTGGTAACCTCAGACACTCTCTGAACTGGATATACATTGGATAATTTTTTGCTTAGAAGAAAACAGTCCAGATGTAGGTCCAAGTTATCATATGCTATCCATATGCTTATTATCTATAATCAAAACATAATAAACTTGTTTTATCATAAAATAAACTTGTGGAATTTGGGAGAAAAGCCTTTTAGATCAGTGCATAATGGAACCTGCCTTCTCTGCCTTCTTCCTTAGGGGCACAGAGTAATTTCAGTTTTGAACACCAAACAGTTTGAAAGTTTCTTGTAAGTTTTCTGAAAGCATAAAATCAATTTTTATTTTGATGTTTTATGGTTTTGGATCCTAAACTATAAATATTACTATTTTTAGTGAAAAGGTAATATGAATACAATGACAGTGTCCAACTGATGACAGCAAAGGAAATATGATCTTTCCAAAAGAGACTGCCCTCACTTTTGAGATCATATGGGAAGCGAGACATTAAAAAAACCCTACCATTTTGTAACCCTTTTAAGTTGAGCCCTTTTCCATTATAGAGTAACCAAAGTGACAGTGCCAGTCTCCCATGCCTCACCACAGCACCTCATTAATAAAACAAAAAAACCCACTTTCACCAACTGGAGTAAAATCTAGAGCAAGTTCTCATGCCCATATCCTAAGTCCAAGAATACATGACACAAGAGATACTGTATAGCAGGTGCTCATTAAGCCACTACTGCATTTTGACAAGTTTTAGTAGCCTCTTGGTTTAATTTATTTACTTTTCTACCCTTTTTGTTCTCATATTTCTCCACCTATCCTGCGTGTAGAAAAAAAAAACACTAACTGCAATTACACTGACTGGAGTGTACTTGAGTTCTGTATTTCAAGATTTGGGGATATGTCGGTTTTTGAAACAGAACATTGGTACTCTAATTATAGCCACAATCAGGAAATATTACCTTATTTCTTTGAAGAAATTCATTCACCTTCACATACTTTGTCAGACGCAAAATAAAGATTTGCATTCCTTTAGAAAAATGGGATGGTTATATATCATATAGGTACATGAGAAGCATAACCCATTGCTCTATAGATCTTCATAATACATGATATCCAGAAATAACATGAAATTGGATGAGCATCAAAACTAGTTCTGACAACAGACACTATGTTCTTACTACTGCCTCTTTCTCCAAAATCCAAACAAAAGTCAAACTGAACACTTTTTAAGCTTAGAAAGTCTTAGCTAGTTTTTCCCATCAGCATTTTCTTTTTTTGTGATCTCCAGATCATAGCAATATCAGCAAAAATACAGCTTTTGTGGGCATGCTGATGAGAAGCAGAGAAGGTTTCTTCTCAGTTGTGCTAGACTACCTTGTTGAGTCAATATGTTCAATGACTGAATGATCCCACAGCTTTCTGCAAACATATTCAAATTGTTTGAGATTCTTTCTGAAGCAATACTAGGAAAGTCAACACTTGTATTCTAGCATCTGTCACTTTTATTAGCTAACAAATCCATACAAAAGCTATGAAGAACATCAAGACATTTTATATAAATCCACAGCCCAAACCACTACCCACTTTTCTTATAGTAAAGCAGCTATCTCAGTGACTTAGCCAGCCCTTTTAATATATAACATGAGTGCTATCAAGACTGGGTCAAAGCCCTGTTTATGTCTTTAAGGTATTTCCGACTTGCTAGTTCCCAACCCTGTTGAGTAAATATTAAAAACTGCAGTACAACTGAAGAGTTCCTGAAGGCGCAATCTGGCAAGTCATTAATTTATGACCCCAGTCTTAAAATCCCTCTGACAGTATGGGCCACACAAGATGCGTGTGAGATACAGACTGCTTTAGGCAATGAGATTCCATGAGAAAGTATCTGACAGAACTACATCCCAAAACAGAGATTTGCTATGGCAAAGTTGTGAAGCTTTGATGTACAGCTGATATATATAATCAAGTCAGTAACTTTTCCGTGTTTTCCTCTCATAGTGTGTGCTGAAAACTTCTGAGTGCCTTCTTCAGTGGAGCAAACAGAAAAATACTCCAAGATCACAGCATGATCCTGAACACAGAATAGCTGGATAATGCATCACTGCACACACAATTGTTACTCCTAACTGTATGGATCTACAATGGTAGGTAGGCACCTTCTGAATCACACACCATGCTGTAATTTAAATGACTGTCCACACCATATAGCTCATTAGTAAAAGAGCAAAGCTGAACCTTCTCCATCTTACTCTGCTCCCTTAATTAGTGCAAAATCTGCTTGCTCTCACTGCTTTAATGTATATTAATGAGAGACATACTTCATTCATCTACTAATTTATTACAAGATTTTTATTTCAGAAACTGGATTCCTTCTGAAAGGCAGATCCATGGTTACTGTTGTTTTCACAGTTCAGTTTTTTGATCATCTGATAGTTAGGAAACACAGTAGGAGATGTCTTGTATGAGGGAGTTAACAAGGGACTTACCAAATCAGAGGATTTATCTGTCGTTAGTTGTGCTATCAATAAAACAACAGAGCTCCTGCTAAGGAAGCAGTTTGTTGGGGGCATGTAGCACAGTAGGAACACCATGTCTGTCTTTAAAGGTGACCTGAAAAAAATTATGTGATACTGCTGAGCTGTTTATTATAAGGCCTGTTTGTTTTACAGCAGAAAACCTGTCACATTCAAAAATTACTCAAAAATGTTACTAAAAGAATCATTGCTTGAGAAAACCTGCAGGAAGAGCATCCCATTGTACAAAGAGAGAGTGTCAGTAGATGTGCACAGTAAGGATGTGAATCAGACACAACACAAGCTCACATACTGACAGAGGACAAACATTTACCAGGGAACAGTATCAATAATCTTTTGCTATGCCCTTCATTGCTTCTGTAGTGATACATTTTAGCAGAGCCTATTGCAGTAGGTTGAAGGGTACTGGCTTTAAACTAGAGAAGGGTAGATTCAGACTAGATATAAGGAAGACACTTTTTACACTGAGGGCGGTTTTACACTGGCACAGGTTGCCCAGAGAGGTGGTAGATGTTCCACCTATGGAAGCACCCAGGGCCAGGTTGGACGGGGCTCTCAGCAACCTGATCTGATTGAAGATGTCCCTGCTCATTTTAAAGGGGTTATACCATGACTTTTAAAGGTCCCTTCCAACACAAACTATTCTATGATTCCATGATTCTATTTTTACTTCCTCTTCAGAAAATATAAATAAAATCTTACTTCACACACACACTCCCTGTCACCATTATATCTTAAAATACAACCTGCTCAGGCTGTTGGATGACTCCAGATATCATTCAGGAATCTGAGCTGGGCTCAGTAGATGGTTCAATTCCACAGTCTACATCACTTTAACTTTACTCACTCGTCTTTACAACATGTGCCCTTTCACCCTTTACCCTGCTCTTCGGCAGGGAGGTCATCTTTTTCTAAACATATGGGCACCATTCTCTGTGCATCTCAGGGATATGACCGAGGGAGATAAACAGGCCTTTTAGGCCAGTTATAGCAACTGTATCGACTATATAAGTTATCACAACTAAATTAATTCACAAAATTTCTCCCTTGTATTTTTAGCTACACTAGTTGCCTCCCACTGATCTAACAGGTGAGATGACAGTGGCTTTTGTAAAAAAATAATACAGTAAACTATGTGAATAACTACAATCTATCTGTCCTAATTTGCTATCCAGTACTTCATTAGTTTAAATTCACACTAATCTGTTCTTAGGCTGAAGATAAGTATCTTCATAATTTCAGCCTTTAATTTACTCAATATTCTACTATCGTCTCCCTTTCAATGGGAACAAAAATGGGATTACTGACTTTAATATACATATGTATGTAAAAATAAATCCTCTCTTGATGCTATGGGCAGATTGCCTGAATGGCAGCTAAGGTATGCGACATCCCCCGTTGATTTTTGTACAGCTTAAGTTCCATATTCTACATTTTTCATTTTAGAGGGAGTTTGGTTTGGGTTTTTTGCCCTTTTTTTTGGTTGTTTGTTTCTTTGTTTGTTCATTTTACTTAATTCTGTTCAACCCAAGTGCTCATGACCCTAACAATAAAAGGGTTACCAGCACATTGGTCTGTATAGCTATGTTAAACACGTATTAACCTTTAATTTGGGTTGGCTTCAATGGCACTGCAAACGACCATAAGGTATCTATTGACACGGAGAAAGATAATCTTAACATGCTGCTGAAATGCATATTTAATTGCCACAAAATGTAAGGATAAATGCAACACGATTTTACCAGGAGCTACAATGCATGTCTGTCTTTATTTTGCAAAAATGTTAACTGTCTTTGAAATGCAAAATTAAAATATCTGATGAAAGCATCATATCTCTCCCAGAATGTGGCCCTCTGCACCATGGTCACACAGTTATGAAGATGTTTTTCCTCCATTAGAACACAGTGCCATTATGATTTATGACTACAAAAACCTTTCCAAATTAAGATTTGTTTGATTGTCTGTTTCTATTAAGGGTATCATTATAATATTTTTCCCTTTTCCAAACAAATGTTCTACACAGCCTAGCATCCACCAGACATGCACAAGCATGTTGACAGTGATTAATTTCTGTTGCTAAATTCTTTATTTCCAATAACTAATTTAAGATAGACACTACTTTTCACTAATTTCTTCAGGGTATTTTTGCTTAGGTAATTGATAAAACATCTTCATAGTAATGACTGGAAATTATGACTGCATTATATAAATCTGTCTCCTCCTGTAATCTTTTGCAGAACACGGTAGTATAGGCAGCTGCTGTGCACTGAGGTATAAAATTTATACTATAGAAAAGAGCACATCACCACAATGCCAGAAGTTGTCTGAACAAACATAAACAAAAAGACTTTTTCTGTTTGAATTTCATATGGATGATTAAGTTCTGATGACATCATATATACTAGAAATTAATTATATATATTGTTGTTGAGAATTATTGAATATCTTCCCATAGGAAATGACAAAAGCACAATTTGCTTTGTGTTTCTAAAAGCAAATTAGACAAACCACTGGAAAATTGCCCACAGAGAACAATGATGCAGTGACAGACAGAAGGACAGGTAACTTAAAACTTTCTTAACATCTAAGAATTTCTCATCCTCTGGTCCTTCCTTAGGTATAACTACCGTCAAACACATACAAATGAAATTGCAAAAATAAATGGTAAACTAAATAACTGTCCATTCTTGAAGCAAGCTTCCACATAATCCTTTCTTAAAGCTGAGGTCAACATTAGAAGACTAGGAAATTTTCTTGTGTTGTACTATATATGTTACACATGCTTTTAAATACCTCAATATTTAGAAAATAATTTGGTCCTATGATACCTGTAGGTATGCCCAACTATTTTTGAAGAAGCTGTGTGAAGTTTTTCCAGGCAGTGATGGACTCCAGTCATAGTACAGATGGACAATGAGACTTCTTACAAGAGAAACTAACAGTTTGGTTCCTCCATTTAATTAATCTGTAAACCACTAAATATTCCAGAAATTATTTGGCAGCAGTCAAAATACGCTGATATTTCATCCGATATTAGCATCCATAGGTTCATGTTCAACTTTATTGCACCTTACAGAAACTTACAGTCCAAATCTTTGGATTAATAAAGGTCAGGATGATTTCCCATAGCGAACATAAGCCTGAGAGGAAGACATGTTGAACAGAAACCCACTCTTCTGAAATATTTTGTCCAATGTTCTCTAAGAACAATGTCTGTTTGGACAGTTGACCAGACCACAGAGGGAAGCAAAGTTCCTCAAATACCAAACAACTGTTCCTTGTGTATTTTACTGGGATTCAAAGATGACAAAATTTCAGTAATGTGTATAATCACAAGTATTTTATCTAGATGGAGTGAAGGCACTGCCATTGTTTATTCATACTGCACTATCATTGGTTATATTGCAGCTCTCCTTTATAGTTGCACAAAACCAACAGGAACTATGGACTACGTAGGGACACCGACAGTCACTTCCTCATATCATACTTGGACACCTATATTAAACTGTTACTAAAATCTCTCCATCCAAGAAATCTTATAAGGCTTCTATTCGTGCTACTAACTGGCATTTCTTGCATGTATAGGATTGTATAGGTTTATATAAAAAAACCAACCAACCAACCAAACAAACAAACCACCACTAAGAATTTCCTGCCAAACGGCTGCTCTTAGACAATACACAGGAGAGCAGAGACCTTGTGTGTGAATACACAGCTGAATTTTAACAGCCTTGGAAAAGATGGCAGAGAAAGTGTTGCAAAAGAAAGAGGAGTGTTAGTCTATAGGCCAATATACAAAATTACTATCCTCCAAACATGTAGTTGCTTCTTAGACATGCTCTTAATAGCATTATTGTGTTAGTAAAATTTAACAACAACGAAGAGCATTCAGTTAATACTGTGAGGAGAGACAAGTTACTATTTTTTAGCATTTTGTCCTTTTAGAAATGTCATGGGATTTATCCAGTGCCAGTCATGTCTTTCAGCAACCAAAAGTCTTCCTGGAAATGACAAAGGCATTGTGTTACATTATTTTTGTACTGTAAAGCAATTTACCAGGCATGGAGTAGTGTAGTAAAAGAAAATTACAGTAATTCTCAAATTGGCCAGGATGAACGTGCTCCTACCTTTAAGTACACACTGAGTATCACTGAAAGGAAAGCTCTGAATTCCAAACCAACCTTGACATGCTTCAGCCTGCAGCTGAACACACCCTGCCTACTCAAAGGCACTATGCTGGAGTTATCCCAGGCTAGATGCTTTGCTGAGGTCAATTATTTTCTTACTCCAAAAGGACTGTTATATAGGAAAATTTTAGTTTTCAAATTGCTGCAAGTATAAACACCACCCTGTTTTCACAAACAATAATGTAATTAGAGGCTATTACAAAATAATCAACTCTGAACCATAATTTAAAATGCTTTCACTAAAAATGCACAGTGTCATTTTTAAGTACTGTAATTATTGCTTTTATCATTCAAGTAACATTTCATGGAAAAGCTTCACTAAAAGCAGATTCTGAAAAACCCAATACCTTGAACAGTTGCAAAGTCATAAACAAGCTAACAGATCCTGCTTGTACCTTAAAGAGTCACAAAAGAAATCTGATAAGAGCCTTGAAAATGACACAGATAGTGTTTCATATCAATGTGTCTCAGGAAAAAAAAAGAAAAAATACACCCACCCATACACTAAAATGTAATTTTAGGCGAACAGCAAGGCTGCTTACACTGGTAATAGTTATCTTTTAACAGTTTTTCTCAAGCAAAACCTTTGTGTTGACAGTGAACAAATGTATGTCATATCACACAGAGGAGCCAAATTAGTTGTCATGGTTAAAGCCCACCCAGCCGTTCCTTCACTCCCATCCCCCTCCAGTGGGATGGAGATAAAAATACAACAAAGGGCTCCTGTGTAGAGACAACGGACCCAGGAAGGCTGACTCACCAATTATGGTCACTGGCAAAAGACAGACTTGACTTGGGAAACAAAATCAATGTAATTTAAACAACAAAACCACTGCCAATTTACCAATTGAGTCAGAGTAAGACAGTGATAAATGCAACTTTGATCTTAAAAACACCTCCCCCAGCCATCCCCCCCTTCCCAGGCCCAGCGCTGCTCCAGATTCCCCTATCTTGTCCCCATCTGCAGCGCAGGGGGCAGGGAATGGGGGTTGAAGTCAGTCCCAGACCATCCCATGTTGTTTCTGCCATTCCTTCCTCCTCAGGGGGAAAACTCCTCGCAGTCCTCCCTGGTTGGAATGTGGTGTCCCTCCCATAGGAGACAGTCCTCCACAAATGTCTCCAGTTGGTGTGGGGCTCTTCTGTGGGCTACAGGCCTCCCAATGACAGATCGCCTTCAAGTGTCATAGACTTTCTTGGGAGCAGTCACCTGCTCTGGAGTGGGGTCCTCCACATGCTGCAGATGGGATTCTCCCCCACCATTGATCTCCAAGGGCTGCAAGGGCTCAGCCTTCTGTCTCCCTATGGGCCACAGGTGAATGGCTGCTCCACTGTGCCTCCCTGCTCCTTCCTCATCAACACAGATGTCCACACCGTTGTCTCCCTCTGGTCCCATTCCTCTTCAAAAACAAAAGGACCTGCCCAACAGGTTTTTCCCCTCTTAAATAAGTTATCTCAGAGGTGTTGATTTGCTTGGCTTTGTCAAGAGATGGGTCCCACTTGGAGCTGGAAGGACTTCTCAAAGCTTCTTACAGGAGCCATGCCAGTAGCCCCCTCCCCTGCTACCAAACACTGCTAAACACAAACCCAACACATTAATGAAAACTTTCTGACAGACCAGTCTTTAATATATGTGCATGTATGTTACTGTATACTGTATTTTACTTTTGCTTGTCAGAATTTGTTTGAGAATGGACTTCCATCTCAGTGTCTTCTTTTCGTGTTCAAGCCAATACTGAAAATAATATTAGAAGATATGTACCTATTCCAAATTCAAGAACTTAACTGGAATGAAACTTTGAGCCTGCTAAACACCTACAGCTGAGGAATGAAGCAGCTACTCAAAATACCATACAGAAGGAAATACTATCAAAATATGAAGCTTCACAAAATCACTAGAAACTAGGAAATTTTGAATTCTTCACTTTCTAGGAAAGCTTAACACAGATACTTTGCACCTATAACTTAATCTAAACATCAATATAATCTACATTTTCCTTAAGAACTGTGTCTTTAATTTTAAAGTACAGACAGAAAAGCAGTCCAGAAAAGTGTTTTGCCATTAACTTCAATGGAACCAAAAATGTTATTCAATTAAATTTTTAAATGTTCCCTTTAAGTATTAAAATCAAAATTGCATCACAGGAAAACAGTTTTCCATCTCTTTTTAGTAGCAGTATCTAGCAGTAGCATGAACAGGATGTTTTGCCACAACACTAGGCTTAATTGATTTATTAATAAAGTAATTTGTCTGTAAGTATCTCACGTTTATGACCAAAAAGGCCTGTCCCTTGCCTACTTCTGGCAATGAATTGCCTTCAAAATCTAGGGAAAAAAAAAAAAAAAAAAACAAACAAACCAGAAGACATGAAGTTTCCCATGTCTGGGCACTGAGCTATTAAAGCAGTGAGCTTACCCTTCACCATCCATGCGATGGCTACCTACACACAGCACAGGGTAATACACCTGAGTCTGCCTAATCTTGCTACAGCAAGATGAGTTCTTAGAAAATTTTGATTTGTACATCTGATGGCAGCAGACAGAGGAGCTATCAGAGCAGCAAAAGAAAATGCTGTGTTAGGCTACTACAGTGCTCTGATCTTCTACATGGTAGTAAAAAGTGGTTTTAATGCCTTGCTGTGCTTTAGTAGTCATTGGGAAAGTTTCATAACCAGTAATTTGATTTTAAAATTCTAAAACTCTACACAGTTATGATGTAAAGACTTTAATTAAATATCTTTGATTCAATTAAGAGCCTGACCAAAATGTAAATTCTCAGTAAAACTAGATACATGGCTACCAACACAATCTAATCTATGGCTACATAGAAAGAACCAAACATGGAGTAAACAACACGCCCTCATTTACTTCTTCCTAAAAAGGACAATACAGCATGAGGTGTGCTGCATGCACACAGTGGCATATTGCACATGCTGTTATCCTGTTCCTCTTTCATGTTACGCCCTTTGACTTTTTCTGGTAACTAGTGCAAGCTCTGAAGGGACTTTCTACCAACATGTTTGGAATGAAGCTTTGGATAAGATTGCACTGATTCCACATTTGGTTTGACCTTCAGTGCAACTTTATCAAGGAGAAACTTGATTGCCAGGCAGGTAGACAAATTTCTTTAGAATAGAAATTAAAACTGGACAATGCAGAACAGCTGCTACACATCTACAAATAACTGCCATTGCTCTTACCATTTTTATGGGTATCCCATGCTTTCCAATTCAACTTGTCACAACCTTTTTTTCTTAAGAACCATTATAGCTGAGCTGTTCATTAAACTATTTTTACATAAAATGTGCGAAAAAAGTGTTTAATTTCCCACATATTCCATTGATTTTTCTTTTTCATGTTTACATTATTAGGAATATTTCTCCATTCTAACCATACCATTGCCTTTTTTTCTTATTTTCCTTTGTTATGCAATCCTTTATTGTCCCCAACTACCACTATGTTGCAATTGCTGTGCCTACCAATAAAGTTATTTCAATCTCCCTCTGTCTTTCCTGAACATCCCTTTTCTCTTACCCGGCACCTGCACAGTCCAAGTCCTTCCTTTCTTCCATTAGTATTTCTTCTTAATATTCTCAAAATATGATCCCTCTTTCACATTATCATGTGTTTTTTCCTGCTTTTCAATTCCCTCAAATCTTAAACAAACATCTCCAGCAAACTTCAAAATCCCTGAATTTCTTGCTGTACTTACACCTACTGTTCCCATGTGCTAAAATTTAATTCTCTTCCTTGTATGACTCACATGGCAGCTACATTACTAAAGAAGAAAGGCACCACAGGAATCCCTTGGGAAGAGTTCGGATCTCCTAGCAGAGCCAAGAAGAGAAAGGCCAAATGAGCCCTTCTCGAACCATACTATGCTGGAGCACATGCTGTGATATCCCATGGGGGTACAGATAATTAAAGCAACAGACACTTCAGTAGGAAACAACAGGGAGCAAATAAAGTAGTATGCATATTACTCAGCAGGCATTAACTGAGCC